>NC_038246.2:15152992-15452992 GCF_000004515.6 Glycine max | reverse complement strand
TTTGTTCCCATAAGAGGGATGTTAGGCTTCACATCGACATAACATATTAGGCATCTCCTCCCACCTTAGGGACCAACAAATTGTTGAACCTGTCGTGCTAGCCAAAAGCTCCTCCCAATTAATCTTTCTCTTATCTGGCACCATGCAAAAATCTTCTAATGGACAAGTAGGCATACCATTGTGCATCACAAAATGAGACACCATCCATACATAGAGTGCGGGAAAACAACAGATGACTCTAGTGCTTTTCTTTTCCCAGCTCGAGTCCAGAGTACAGTACACATCAGCAAGGATAGAAACCATAGGACTTTCTCGTCGATAATAATAGGCTAGGAACATGTCAACTGCTGCCAGATCAATCCAGTCAATCATGCTAGGGAAAAATACCACTTCATTCCTATTCACCTCCTTCTCTCTGAGTTCAGTCACGGGAATTCCCAACACTTCGGATAATCTAGGTATGGACGGAGAGTGTCCCGAAGGGAAGAAAGGCTTAGTTCCTCCCAGAGGGCATCCAAGAATCTTTTCAAAGTCCTCAAGCATGAGTACTAGCTGGAAATCTTTGAAAGTAAAGCATCGTATCCGCTGATCATAATACTAGACCAAAGTGGTAATGGTGGTTGTAGGCACTTCCATCATGGATAAGTCAGACGTCGAAACTTTAACATGTGCGAACCTCTTGGTGAATGAAAAAGCTTGATTTGACCCCATGTTTTAGAGCAGTGTTTCGAATTAGCAATCTTCAGTAACCTACTCAAACAAATTAGAATGCGATGAATGAGACAGAGATTGATTAATGAACACGAAGAGCGATGGGAACAAAGATTCCTCGCTTGATTGTGCACATCATTTTTAATATCCATAAAAAGTCTTCCCCCCTTTTTTTAAGAGGTGATGAGCTAACATTCGCTAACCTAATGTGCACCATCATGCAAAAAGATGCCTGTGTTTTTGTCGCATGGATAAATGTTGCATGATCATGAGAATGCATGGACATACAAGGCATAAGCAATATGTGTGAAGAAGATACACAAAATGTTGGACAAGTGGCCTCAGATATCTTAAGAAGGGGGGGTTGAATTAAGATATTCCAAACTTTTCTCCTAATTAAAAATCTATCTTATTTTTTACTTAAGTTATGAATTCCCTTAATGACAATCTTCTTAAATATTAATTCAAATGAAGCAACTTGAATAATGAATATAAAGCAATAGTAAATAAAGGAGATTAAGGGAAGAGAAAATGCAAACTCAGTTTTATACTGGTTCGGCCACACCCTTGTGCCTACGTCCAGTCCTCAAGCAACCCGCTTGAGAGTTCCACTAACTTGTAAATTCCTTTTACAAGTTCTAAACACACAAGGACAACCCTTCCTTTGTGTTTAGAGATTCTTTACAACAAGAGACTCACAGTCTCTTAATCCCTTAGAGAATGAGAAGAAGAAGAGGAACAAATCTCTCTAGAAAGAGATGGATTTTACAAATTGAGCACTCAATTAATTCCTTAATGAATTGCAATTGAATTGGCCAAGGAATTCTTTAAGAGGATAAAATGAAATTGCTTTTTTGAGAGGATAAACACTTTGTTGTTCTGAAAATCTCTGAGCAATTTCGTGTTTAAGTCACATATATATAGACCATTGGTGGTCATGAGTAAAGCCTTTGAAAAGTTGTGACTCTTGAAATTATTTTTCTGAAATTCCTGTCTGGTAATCGATTACAGCAACTGTGTAATCGATTACAGCTTTTAAAATTTGAATTAAAACGTTTACTAACTGCTGGTAATCGATTACCAAAATTGTGTAATCGATTACAGCTTTTAAAATTTCGAATTCAAATTTTTATAGCTGTTATAAAATGTATTTGGCCACTGGTAATCGATTACATCCTCTGGTAATCGATTACCAGAGAGTAAAACCTTTGAAAAACACTTTTTATTTAAATTACTTGGCCAAACCTTTGCTAATTCAATTAGGAATTCCCTTCCTAATATTCTAGTGATCATCTTCATGTTGTGCCTTGTAATCTTGAAGTATTGTCTTGAATTTTAATCTTGAAAAGCCCATTTGCATCAATTGCAACACATCATCATGATCATCATCAAAACATCAAAGTCAATTGCATCTACAATCTCCCCCTTTTTGATGATGACAATACAATACCTGAAATCAAGATTCAAGCAAGCAACAAACAATTGTATATAGATAAAATGTGCATCCGTTTTCTCCCCCTATATTTCGGAATACATGATCACTTGATTTCTAAGCTTGTTAAGCTTTTTCTTAAGCTTTTGCTACAACCTTTTTCTCCCCCTTTGGCAACATCAAAAAGCCAAAGAACTCTGACATTTTCCATGGGTAGCTCTAAACAAGTCTCACTGGCCTCTAGAGCTAGCAACCATTTTTGTAACAACATACGCGACAATAGACGACCTACTAGCAATGATGCGTTACTCGAGAGGGAAACTCTAGATGAGGGTTCACGATAGTCAAGCGAGTCCAAGACCTAGTGTGACAATCGTTAGACCTCCACTCCCTATGGCTCACTTAGACTTGAGTATAGGGCCCATCATTTCAAAGTGTGTGATAAGGTGTAGGTGAAGTGTGTGAGTGGAGCAAACTAGATGATTACCCAACCCCACCTGCAAAACAACCAGAAAATTCCCTGACAATTATAGCAGGTGTCGTCCACCCTAGGATTCAATAATAGTTATTTCTACCCACAAAGCAATAAATAAACACAATCATACACACGGATAAAATGACATAGCGACATATATGCACGCAATAGCATAGCAATGGATATAAGAAGCGAGATCAAAACAAAATTGAAAAAAGAACGAAACGAGAACAAAAATGAACGGAAGCAAGGTGCATTAATAAATAAAGGAGAAAGGAAAATAAAAAAAGAAAAAAATCACGATGAAATCGCACACTCGATTAAATGACATGACTCTCTAACAGATCCCCAGTGGAGTCTCCATCTGTCGCAACCTAACCTACGATGGGACGGTGAAAAGAAAATAAAAGAGATTTGTTTTCTAAGAAGAAAACGAGAGGGATTCGCCACCAAAGTTTATTTAAAGGAAACATTAGAAAAACCAAAAATAAGGTATGCAAATTTTGAAAAGAAGGGGTTCGAAAATTGTTTACGCATAGGGAAGGTGCTAGCAGCCCACGCGCCTGTCACAAAGAATTGCAGCCTTTAATCGACTGTACAATAAAAATAACGTGACTTCAAAATTATTTATTTTCCCAAGAGCAGTGAATTTTTTGTGTTTGCTTTTTTTTCAAATCGACAAGGGTGTTGCCCTTGCTCCTACATATCTCCAAGTGCAATGAGGAAATCAGACCTACATAGTTCTTTAGGTAAAAATGTTTATGTGTTGAATTGATTTTCTCTTTGTTGAAAGATTTATTCTAATTACAAAAAAAAGAGTCATTAAGGTGTTAGAACGTGTGTCATACCCTAATTTCATTCGGGGACAATCATTTGCAAATATTTGGATTCTTGCCAGCCGAATTGAGCTGCTTAACACCTATTATCGCGCATTTTGTAAGGTTTTTCGATGTTTCAGAAGGAAATGTGCAAAATACTCAAAAGGAGGGAAAAAGGGTCACTCTTGGGGCATTTTTCAGCCCCTGAGCCACCTAGATAACTTCATAATGAAGTAACCATCTCGCCTGGGTGAGCTCAGCTCGCCTACGCGAGCAGGGTTGCTTCAGAATGAAGTTATCAGCTCACCTGGGCGAGCTACCTTCAGCCCAAATGCTTTGTTTTGCTATAAATAGGCGTGGGAAAGCTGAAGTAAAGGGTCCCTGAGTTCCCTGAAGTCCAGAGGTCCAGAAAGAAGAAGAAAGAAGAGAAAGGAAGAAGAAAGAAGATAAAACAAGGCCGAATCGCATCCGTGATCGATTCCTACACCGTTCGTCGTTCGTTCTTCGTTCGTTCTTCATTTGTTCTTCGTTCTTCGTCAGGTTAGTGCTTGCTTTAAGGATTTGAACTTCATTTATGGACCCTTAGGGGTCCTGTCGCAACCTACCCTTCGGCGGGAGGGCGACGCGAGACTCGCGGGATGCGTGTTCCACGAAAGGAATACGCGCGGAGTCGCCACCAACGTTTATTTGAGGAAAACGTCGGAAAAACCGAAAAAGACGCGATCTACGAACTTTTAAGTGATAGGTTCGGGAGTTGTATTTACGCACGGGGAAGGTATTAGCACCCCACACGTCCGTCCCAAGGGACGGCAACCTTTAATCCAATGTGCAAACATGACTTTGATTTTTACGTTCCCTTTTATGTCCTTATATCCTTTATACCCTTTTTATATTTTTTCTCTTTTTGTGGTCGACAAGGGTGTTTCCCTTTGCTCCTACGTATTCCTCAATTGGGATGAGAAAATCAGACCTACGTAGTTCTTTCGGAACAAAGTGTTTGGTTAAGTTGTTTTTTATCTTTTTGCAAGATATATTTTGATTGAACAAAAAGGTCATTTGAGGTGTTGGACCATTAAACGGTCTTTTGATTTTGAAAGGAGAGAAATGTTAAGGCATTGGACCATTAACGATCTCTTGTTTTTTAAAGGAGAGAAACGTTAAGGCATTTGGACCATTAACGATCTCTTGGGGTGAAAGGAGAGAAGCGTTAAGGAATTTGGACCATTAACGATCTCTTGGGGTGGTCGACAAAAGCGAGGCTTTTGCTCCTACGTATCCTCAATTGCGATGAGGAAATCAGACCTACGTAGTTCTTGCAAAAGCGGTAAAGTCACATGTTGATTTTATGCTTTTGAACGGTCCATGTTAACCGATAAAAGCAAAGAGGACCGTTTAAGGCGTTGGACCTTAAAACGGTTTTTAGTGATTTTTCGGAAAAAAACTTGATTTGTGAGTTCATTTTAGTCTTAGTTTCACTTTGGTTATTAATCAATTCATTCAAGTAAACTTCCAAAGAAAAACGTCCGATTGATTTTTTTATTATTTTATTCAAAGATATTTTGATTATTTTATTATTATTTTTCAAGATATTTTGATTATTTTATTATTATTTTACTTTTTTTGGTTTAACCGAGGTTATAGCGTGAATGATCGGTTAGATTTCGTTTTAATAGTGATTAAACGAGATTACAACACAAATGATCGGTTGAAATTCATTTTATCATTTATTAGACGAGAAAACGGCTTAAATAAATGGTTAAAGCACGTTAAAAACGGAAGAAAAGAAAACTGAAAGTAAACGAAATTAAAGTGAAAGTACACAAAACAAGAAATGAATTGAAAGTCTCGGATTCGAAAACTTACCCGTTGAAGAACGAAGAACGAACGAAGAACGGATGAAGAACGGTGAAGAACGACGAAGAACGATGAAGAATTTCCACAGAATCGCTTACGGAAGCGTTACGGAAGTACTTCGACTTGATTTTTCTTCACGAAAACGTGTTTTTTGCCCAAAATAGCCGAAATGCATAGCCAAAGGGGTCTTGAACATTTTGAAACAGCTCCCCCCTCCCCTATTTATAGAAAAAAAATAGAGGTGCTTGCCGCCCAAAGACTTAATGAAGAAGATTTCTAAGCGCACCCGAATTACTAAGTTCACCCCCCTTTTCGTATTTTACGAAAAAGTTACGGAAGCCTTACGGAACTGTTTTCGAATTTGATTTTCATCTTTTTTCTTTTCCCTTTTACCAATGTTAAGTGGAATATGCTTACCCAAGGTTTTCGGAAATTTTACGGAAGTATTACGGAAGCCGCGGAAGCCCCGAAAACCATTTTTCAAAAACGTGGAGGAGCTTGCCGCCCAGTTGCTTCCTCCTTAAGCAACCCATCCAGGCCTAGATTTGAATTGCTATTTACACCCCTATCTTGATAAGTTCACCCCCTTACCTTTTTTGGTGATTCTTTTTTCGTAAAGTTACGGAAACTTACGAATCTCGTAACGATACTTGTTTTCTTTCCGTAATGTTACGGAACCTTGCGGATTACATAATCATCCCCTTTTTGACTTACGGAATGTTACGGAATCTCACTTAGTTATGCAACGATGCTTCCATTTGATTTCCGGTGTGTCACGGAAACTTACGGATTGTGCATCAATATTTTTTGGTTTTCCGGCATGTCCTGGAATTTCACAAATTGCCTAATGATGGGTGCCAAGCACCTCACAAGGACCAAAGAAAGGTCGCATGTCATCAAGCAAAGGTCCCCGGACGAAATTAGGGTATGACAGTTGCCCCTCTTTACTTGTCTTTTATTGGAGATAAAAGGAAAGTAAAGATAAGACACTAATTTCGTTCCTCTCGATTTGACGAGAGTCGCGGGTGATCGTAAAATCTCCACATGCAAATGACTTGTTGTTCCCGGATTTCACAAATTGCCTAATGATGGGTGCCAAGCACCTCACAAGGACCAAAGAAAGGTCGCATGTCATCAAGCAAAGGTACCCGGACGAAAATTAGGGTATGACACTAATTTCGCTCCTCTCGGTTGACGAGAGTCGCGGGTGACCATGACTTGTCGTTCCCGGAATTTCACAAATTGCCTAATGATGGGTGCCAAGCACCTCACAAGGACCAAAGAAAGGTCGCATGTCATCAAGCAAAGGTCCCCGGACGAAAATTAGTGTATGACACTAATTTCGCTCCTCTCGGTTGACGAGAGTCGCGGGTGACCATGACTTGTCGTTCCCAGATTTTCACAAATTGCCTAATGATGGGTGCCAAGCACCTCACAAGGACCAAAGAAAGGTCGCATGTCATCAAGCAAAGGTCCCCGGACGAAAATTAGTGTATGACACTAATTTCGCTCGTATTCCGGGTATCATCGGGCCCGTCGCCTCTGGATGATACCAGGGTGCAGAATGACCAAATTTGGTCACTGCTAGTCATCGGGCCCGCCGCCTCTGGATGACAAAAGGGTGCGGATAACCGTAAGGTATCTCCGCGTATCATCGGGCCCCGCCGCCTTTGGATGATACAAGGGTGCAGAATGACCAAACTTGGTCTCTGCTGGTCATCGGGCCCGCCGCCTCTGGATGACAAAAGGGTGCGGATAACCGTAAGGTATCTCCGCGTATCATCGGGCCCGCCGCCTCTGGATGATACAAGGGTGCAGAATGACCAAACTTTGGTCTCTGCTTGTCATCGGGCCCGCCGCCTCTGGATGACAAAAGGGTGCGGATAACCGTAAGGTATCTTCGCGTATCATCGGGCCCGCCGCCTCTGGATGATACAAGGGTGCAGAATGACCAAACTTGGTCTCTGCTTGTCATCGGGCCCGCCGCCTCTGGATGACAAAAGGGTGCGGATAACCGTAAGGTATCTCCGCGTATCATCGGGCCCGCCGCCTCTGGATGATACAAGGGTGCAGAATGACCAAACTTGGTCTCTGCTTGTCATCGGGCCCGCCGCCTCTGGATGATACAAGGGTGCAGAATGACCAAACTTGGTCTCTGCTTGTCATCGGGCCCGCCGCCTCTGGATGACAAAAGGGTGCGGATAACCGTAAGGTATCTCTGCGTATCATCGGGTCCGCCGCCTCTGGATGATACAAGGGTGCACGTCACATGACCTCAGGGTCAGTATGACAAAGATTATGGGGCGGCCGACAAAAGCAAGGCTCTTGCTCCTACGTATCCTCCAATGAGGAACTCAGACCTACGTAGTTCTGGATAACTTGTGAGACTTGAAAAGTCTCCATCGGAAAATGCTGACATCTCCGGAAAAGGCGCGGATGACCACATTGGCCTCTGCTCATCAATCACACTTGGGGTCACTAAATGACGAGGTGCGGATAACCGTAAGGTGTCTCCGCGGGCTACCAGCTCTTGGGTCATGGTAACAGAAAGCGGCGCGGTCGACAAAACCGAGGCTTTTGCTCCTACGTATCCTCCAATGAGGAACTCAGACCTACGTAGTTCTGGATAACTTGTGAGACTTGAAAAAGTCTCGGTGTTTTCTCCACTAAAATGCAAACATGCTTTAGCAAAGAGACAAATATTCCAACTGATTAGAGCAGCATATGCCTTTTTGAGTGAAAAATGCGTCTACCGGGGAAGGAGAGTATGCTGATGAAATTTTCTCATAACCATAAATGAGATTTTGGATGTTAGCATTTCGTTTCTAAATGACCATTTAGAGGAAACACTGGGTTCGACAAAAATAGAAGAAAATCACTCAAAGTGTATCAATCTCGCACAGGTAAGTGTTTCATCCTAATTCCGAACCATAGATATGTCATGACTTGACTTTGCAAATTATTTCCTATCAAATCAAAAATTACATGCGTGATCATGGATCAATAGGGCTTCCCTTGGGAATGGGTTCTTTTGGTGGGTTTTTCGGCTTTTGTGTGTTTTTGCCCCTTTTCCTTTTCTGTTTTGGTTTTGCGCGAGGCGAACAAGTCACCGACGCACAGGATTTTGGTTGGTAATCAAAGGGAGAAGACCACTTTAGGTCATGGTTTCCTTTTCTTTCTTTTGTTCATTTGATGACAATTCTGTACTGTTCAGATATTGTCTGGTCCAAAGACCTCTCTGCACATTTCTTCTGGTTTCTTTGACCAGGAGCTTCCTTCTTTTTTACTTTCTCCCATTCTTTGGTTGGGAATTTTCTTTCTTTTCTTTTTGCTTTCTCCCACTCTTTGATTGGGAATTTCCTTTCTTTTCTTTTTGCTTTCTCCCACTCTTTGATTGGGAATTTCCTTTCTTTTCTTTTTGCTTTCTCTTTGATTGGAAATTTTCCTTCTTTCCTTTTTTGCTTCCGAGGGTAAGGATTATAGTGAGTCATGATTTTGGCTCAAGGTTTGTAGAATGGCTAGACATGATACATGTCGGGGTTTGGTTTGGCTCAAGGATAAAAGGGGTACCCCACATTATTTCCATGACACAAATGCAAAAATGATGATTTGGAAACTTTATGCAAAACTGGTCATGCATGCACCTATGTGGACACTCAAGTGTCAAATTTTTATGGTCATGTGATGCTAGGGCTCAGGATTCATTTCCTCTATTTTAAATCAACCCAATGTTTCCAAAATATGTTCTTTTATCAATTTGTGCATTCATCCGAGTCCATTTCGGGCGTCCGGGGAAATTTCACAGCATTCACCCTTCAGGTGTAGACACGTTTTTTCTTCAAAAATCGGTTATGATCAATGAATGAATTTTTTTTTTTTTTTAAAGAAAAGTTGGAAATCGTCTCTTTTCAAAAGCATGTCGGTTTTTAGCTAGACAACTTATTTTTCTTTTTTCTCCTTCTTTTTTTTTTATCATTATCATTTGTTTATTTCTTTTTCTTGTTTGTTTTTTTTTTTCTTTTTTTTTTCATGAGGTATTTTGCTACCTAAACATGTGCATATTTTTGTGAGGTATTTTTGCTATATACATGCATATCCAAGGTATCTTGCCACCTAAACATACATATATATGTTTTGTGAGGTATTTTTTTGCTACATACACGCACATTTAAGGTATCTTTCTACCTAAACATACAAATATATATTTTGTGAAGTATTTTTTTGTTTACATACACGCACATCTAAGGTATCTCTCTACCTAAACATACATATATATATATTGTGAAGTATTTTTTTGTTTACATACATGCATATCTAAGGTATCTTTCTACCTAAACATACATATATATATTTTGTGAAGTGTTTTTTTGTTTACATACATGCATATCTAAGGTATTTTCACTACCTAAACATACATATATATATTTTGTGAGGTATGACTACCTTCCGAGCTTGTGCTCGTTTTATTTAAATTCCTAGGATCATGAGCAACTAGGTGTGTCCTACTATGAAAAGTGATCAAATAACAAGCATAGATTCAAAAGGTACTAGGTTGCCTCCTAGTAGCGCTTCTTTAACGTCTTTAGCTGGACGCCTTATGACTTGTCGGTCAATGACCTAGTACTTTGCTTACCTTTGGCTTTGGACTTGGTCGCCTATTGGTCGGCCATGTGGTTAGGCAATACTCAAACCTTTTTGTGGATGAGCAGAGGTGAACGCTAGAGGTGATGGCGGTGCGTCTGTTGCCGCTGCCGACCATCCCTAGGCTGCTGTGGTGTTTCGCCCTGCGCCTGCCTGGAGACGCAGTACTTCTTGATGAAAGCTCGATTAGTAGGGGGCCTGATGCCCTTGCTGGAGGTGACAGGTACTCCGTAGAACTGACAGAGACCCGTAATTAGAGCTTGACAACTCCAAGACCCTGTTAGACTTCTTCGGGACCACTGGGTGTCTTGCAGGCGCGATCCCTGCAAACAATAGATGAAATCAGAAATCATTTGAGCGATGTGCATACTTACCTATGATGATGTGACCTTGCCGGGGGGAACGGGCACCCTGTAGGACTACAGAGGCCCGTAACCAGAGCTGGAAACCCCAGGGCCCTGTTGGACTTCTTCGGGCCCACTGGGCGTCTTGTGGGCGCGATCCCTGCAAACAATAGATGACATCAGAAATCAATTGAACCATGTACATACTTACCTATGTCATGACGACACAGACCAACCGATACATCTGCAGGGGGAGATTGGCATTACGATCACTGGGCAGAATGTTGCTAAGTAACAACGTCATTTATATCTGTGTAAGAGTGGTCATGTTGGTGCGCATGATCCACACTCGTCTCTTTGCAGCGGCCCGGGTGAAATCTTGCCCCGGTATGCATAGTAGCTGTGTGATAGCCTCCCTCTCTGGTTGTGCTCGCACAGTTGGCCCTCCTCCAATATCAGGGGGTGGCCCAGGAACCGTTAAAAGGAAACTACTGGCCCCTTAACCGGGAGCGCGAGTCTCGGTTAAGCTTTTAAGGGCAGAGGACCTTAAATTATCTTAAGGTGTGGATATGGGGCCCCCTGAGAGCGAGGATGTGCAGTCCTCTAAAAGCGAGGGCGTGTAGCCCTCTGAAGTTCAGGACGTGTCGCCTTTTGAAGGTGAGGGAGTGTAGTCCTATGATGGCAAGGACGTGCAATCCTCTAAAGGTGAGGGCATGTCCCCCTTTGAAAATGGGGAACATGTAGTCCTCTGATGGCGAGGACGTGTAGTCCTCTAAAGGTGAGGACGTGTAGTCCTACAAAGGTGAAGGCACATGACCCTTTGACGGCGAGGACGTGTAGTCCTCTGAAGTTGAAGGTACATGACCCTTTGAAGGCGAGGACGTGTAGTCCTCTGAAGGTGAAGGTAACTAGTACCCAAGGTGAGGGCGTGTAGCCCTCTCAAGGCGAGGATGTATAGTCCTCTGGAGGTGAGGGCGTGCAGCCCTCTGGTGGTGAGGACGTGTAGTCCTCTCAAGGCGAGGACATGTAGTCCTCTGACGGTGAGGGTAACTAGTATCCAAGGTGAGGGCGTGTAGCCCTCTCAAGGCGAGGACATGTAGTCCTCTGGAGGTGAGGGCGTGCAGCCCTCTGATGGTGAGGGTAACTAGTACCCAAGGGTCCATCCTTATGAGAAAGCAAGGGATCGACTCATCGAGAGAGCCGGTCATCCCAAATTCAAAAGATTTGGACATTTAGATGTAGGGAATCTATGTAGTCAACATGATTTTTAGGGATGCAGATGCATGCAACCTTTGTTGTGAAATTTGGTAAATGCGGACTTCATATGAAATAATGCAATGAAATGGAAAGTTTGTACAATGTTCATGTCATTCTTTCCTTGTTTTGTGATTTTGATTTTGATTTAATTTTTTTTGGAAAACACAGATTGATTGTCCTTCTGAAAGAGGTGATAATTCATGCAACCTTATCCTATCTTTTGCAAATCTCTCCGGGAACCCCCTCAAAGTGTATGTTATGTTTGATTTAGTCACTTGACCATTTTGGAGTGATGGCAATAGAGCTGTTTGACGTTTAATCAATCTATTGAAATCCTAGGGTTTGTCCCCCCTTTTTTTGTTTAAAAACATCGACGGGTGAGAACTTTTGATCTGCCCCTATGTTCACTTGAGGCTCATGCACGATGCCCCTCATTGCCCCAGTGTAAGGCTTTGAGGTACCAATCGTTGTCTTTCGTCATGACCTTGTAGCTGGGAACCTATTGAGTGAGAACTTCTAATCTGCCCCTAGGTTCGTTTGAGGTTTATGCATGGGGCCTTTCATTGCCCCAGTGTAGGGCTTAGAGGTACCAATTGTTGTCTTGTTTTCACAACCTCGTAGTGAGGAAGAATGAAAGACGCAATTGATTCTTGCAAAAAGAATTTTCCAAGGACGAGAAATAGTTGAAGGATTTTTCAGCTGATGGATTAAGTCAAATGACTCCTATGTAGAAGCAAGATGTTTTGATGTCTTGATGATGCTAAAGGATCAAGTGCTTCTAAGTTTTATTCAAGACAAGAATCCAAGAAAGTCAAGATATATGATCAAGTTGATTTCTAGAATCTTTTGGAAGAAGTTTCCAAATTGAAAAAACAAAAGGTTTGACCAAAGAATTCTATCATTTCAAATTGAGATTTGCTCTCCGGTAATCGATTACCAACAGCTGAAAATGTTTATAATAGTCACTTAGAAATTTGAATTCAAAATTTATAATGTGTAATCGATTACACATGGATGGTAATTGATTACCAGCAATTTATTCAAATTTTAAAGCCTGTGATCTATTACACAAGTCTTGTAATCGATTACCAGAGGAGATTTTCAGAAAATAATTTCCAAGAGTCACATCTATTCAAATGGTTTATGAATGGCCATCAAAGGTGACTTGGAAACACGAATTTAAAGAGAGTTTTCATTGCCCACAAAGTTTATCCTCTCAAAAGATTAAGAGTTTTTCTGAACTGAACTGTCTTATCCTCTCAAAAAGATTCCTTGGTCAACCACTTGCATATTCAATAAGGAATTTTGATTGGTCTTCATTGTACAATCTATCCCTTTTAAGAGAGAATTCTTCTTCTCTTCTTCTTACTTCTGAAAAGGGATTAAGAGACTGAGAGTCTCTTATTGTAGAGGATTCTTGAACACAAGGGAAGGGTTGTCCCTGTGTGGTTCAGACTTTGTAAAAGGAGTTTTACAAAGAGAGTGGAAAATCTCAAGTGGGTTTCTTGAGGACTGGACGTAGGCGCGGGAAGTGGCCGAACCAGTATAAATCAAGTTTGCATTCCTCTCTTCCTTTAAACTTCTTTTATTGCTATTTATCTTTTGCTTTAAAGAAGTTTATTTTGATTTGTCTTTTGAGTAATTCATGTTAAGGGTGCATTGTTAATCCAAAAAGAAAGAGTGATAGTTCAATTGGGGAATAGTCTTTGCATCTTAATTCAACCCCCCTTTTTCTTAAGGTAACTGAGGCCATTTGTCCAACATCCTATTCTTGACAACTCGCTTCTCTAAGAAGACAAACTTTCTGGAATGATAAAATGAAGTCACATGAACGTCTATATTTTTACTTGAAAACACAGTCAATCAAATGCCTTTTTATTTTTTTTATTTTGAAACTTATTTTTTATTTTGAAACTTATTTGTTTTGAACTTTACTCATTGTTTTACGGCAACCCCACCAACGTGCAAGACGAGTAATCTCTGATTGAACGGTCTTGGAAGTCCAAACTCAGGAGCACAGGTCGCTTGAGCAAACTGACCAATGGCTTGCACTTGAAAATCCTGATGAGTCATTAGAGACATCTAACAACAGTTTTCAAAATTGCCCCATGTGTGGCATCTCTTGTCAATGTCAGGATTTACACGCGATTCTCCTCAAATTTCAGCCAGCCCGCATCAATTAGACCTTGCACCTTACGCCTGAGGGTCATACAGTGCTCAATGGAATGCCCCAGGGCTCCCCCACGATATGCACATGTTGCGTTCGAGTCATATCCTCAGAAAAATGGGGGTTTGAGGGAACCTAGCAGGGGTTATGGCTACCATTGCATTATCAAATAGATATGGGAGCAAGTTAGCATATGACACCGGAATTTGGGGTGAATCCTACAGGCTTTTCGCTGCAAAATTCATTTCTTGGTTGGTGTTTTTTTTGGTTTGTGCTAAAGGTGGTCTTCGTCATTGGAAGTGCGGTAGACAGGCTTTGTGGTTGATTTAGGGATGGCCTTTGTGGATAACTGGGTGGTGGGTAAGGAGGTTTGTTATTGGCTGAGTAATGACATTTTTGGGTTGGTGGGAAACTTGGCCGTATAGGAATAGCAGTCACAGCATGGGTTTCTCCCTCTTTCTCACCTTCTTCATTTGCCCCAGTTTTCTCATTCATCCAAGAAGGATGACTAAATTTTCCTCTTTTCAGATCCACTTCGATCCTTTCACTGGCGAAGACCAAATCCGCAAAGCTTTGAGGGTGCGTAGCCCACCATCTTTTCATAGTAGAGTATCGATAATGTGTCTACCATCACGATTATCGTCTCCCTTTCCATCATTGGGGGTACCACCTGGGCCGCCAGATCCCTCCACCTTTTGGGCGTGTTCTTTGAAAGATCCGTCCCCCTTTTTGCAAATGTTCTGTAGTTGCATCCTATCCGGAACCATATCAAAATTGTACTGATACTGCCTAACAAAGGCAACCATTAGGTCCTTCCAAGAATGGACTCGGGAAGATTCCAAGTTAGTGTACCAGGTAACAGCTACCCCAATAAGACTTTCTTGGAAGGAATGTATTAGCAATTCCTCATCTTTTGCGTATTCCCCCATCTTCTGACAATACATCTTTAGATGGTTCTTGGGACAAGTAGTCCCCTTGTACTTGTCAAGGTCCAGCACCTTGAACTTGGGAGGGGTGATGATATTGGGTTCTAGGAACAACTCTTTTAGGTTAGCAAAGGCATAATCTTCACCTCCTTCAATGGCCCTGAGCCTTTCCTCTAGATGATCCAACTTTCTCATTTCTGCCATAGCATGAGGGTTTTTACTTGTCGTGGAATGCAAGAGGTGTAGTTGTGGGTGATACTGAGGGCCTTCCAAAGGGTTTTGTAGGGGTATACCACCAACTGCTTGCCCTTCCGTGGCATATCCGAGGCAAGGCTCGAAGTCGACTAGATTGTGGTGGGGAATTTCATGTGTCCCCCCCACGGTTTAAGAGACATGTGCATGATCAGTTTGGGGTTGTTGGCTCTCAATGGGTATAGGAGTGGAGTTATTGACATTCTTATTGGGAGTGTACGCCACTTTGGGTGGCGTATAGTTGAGAGGCAAGCCATATGGCGGGAAGGCGTGCTCGTTTTGAATTTGTACATTATGGGGGCTGCCCGTACTTCCCAAATCTTTGCCTACCATATCTGAGGTTGGATGATTCATTTGGTTGATGCTGGATGGGGACATCAGGTTCACCTTAGCAACAACGCTGGTAGTGGCAATTGCAACCGCATTGGCTTCCATTATCTTCTTCACGCTCATCATGGCCTCCATCATTGTGGCCATTTTCTCTTTGATGGCCTCCATGTCGGCCTTCATCTTCTCTTGTATCTCCTCTACTTCACCCATTACTCTAGCTCTAGCACAAGTTCGGTGAGGACGCCGTAAAGCATGTGTTTTTTTTTTTTTTTGATAACAATGATTAAGTTCATTTTATTTTATTTTATTTTATTTTTCAAGGAAAGAATGCAATGAGCAATGCAACCAATGAAAAGCATGGATGTATGCGAATGATGTACAGTTGAAGTATTGCGAATTTTTACGCAGGATATGGGGTTGAATCAATTTAGATTTTCAACATGGTCCATGACATCTTTGTCAAGGTGAAACTGGAAGTAACAAGGACATAAACAATCCTAAATATGTTTGGCAGTAGACGAAGCAGTGATGTGACTCGATTCATCTTTTGCCCCAATTTTGCAAGACGGTTACTTCCATATTTCAACTTGACTTGATGAACCTTTTTGTAAAAGCATGAGCTTGGTTCAACCCCGTAATCCAAGGAATGGCAATTCTGATCGCCAATACTTCAACAACATCTCATAGGGATGAATGACTCGGGCATACTTTAAGCTATGCATGGAAAATGTAATTATGAAATTGAGATGCCCGAAGAAACATCATTTCTTAGTTAAACATGCATGAGGTACCATGTTCAATCATTTTGTTTTTAAGTGAAATGGGTTTATGATCCCAACATGGTTGGCTCATGGTACCGAATATATGCAACTAAGAATGCAGCGTGAATTTTCGTACTTCCTTTTTTTTTGTTTTTGTTTTGTAGAGGAAAATACAAGGATCATGTATGAGCAAACAAAAAGTATGTTGAACGCATATGATGATGCAATGACTCATGCAAAATGGGAATGTGATAACGGACAAATGCAGGAACGATATGTTCATTATGATGCTGAAGAGATGTTTATGCGGTGCATGATATGAATGCATTTTACGGACACGAGAGCCCGGAAAATTATCTCTTCTTACTCGTGCATTTGGGGGCGTAGTGCCCCATATGTACAATTAAGAAGGTGATATGGACCTTCCGGCTTCCCGTGACAAAGGACGAGACCAACATACAATGCATGCTAGAGATAAAATGCGGGAGTGACTTGATTCGCACTGATTTTTGGAGTAAAAACGTGGGATAAACTCATCTTATTCAAAAAGTTATAACTAGTCAAGATCTGAGCGACAATACAAACTTCCTAGCGGTTTCCAATCATATGGTCCATTAAGTCTATCATATGCTGACAATAGCTGAGAAGTCCGTGGATCTCCTCGGGGGCGGAGTAGGTGTCCGCCACTGCTTTGGCCTTGGCTAGCAATCGGGGAAGTTCTTGACTCCTGTTCAAAGTAAGAGCAAATCAGTCTGTCCACATTGTTGCCTCTTGGTGCAATGAATCAATTACCCTTTCCCTTTTTCGACGCACGAGCGGTGACCTTGTAGCGGATAGACGGGCCTACCTTCTTGGAGAAAAAAGGTGTGAAACCAGCCACACATAGAGAGCCAGTGCACAACAAACAATTCTTGCGCTGCTCTTTTCACATCCCCGGTCGAACGTGTCATACATGGCCAAAATGGCGACGACCGGGCTTTCCTTGCCATGATGAAAGGCGAGGAAAGCGTCAATCGCTGCTAGGTCCACTAACCCTTCCATATTCGGAAAGAGGACAACTCCAAAGATAAAAAACGCCAAGATGTCAATAAAAGAAAGCCCATTCGCCTTGATTTTCCAAGGCCTTTGCCCTTTCCTCCAAACACTTCCTTGGTACTCTGACTACTCCATTTCTATTTTGCTTTAGACGTTCCAACTCTTGTGCTGAGATTTTCACTACCTTGGCAACTCTTGTCGTGGAGGGATAGAACCCAAAGAAAAGATATGGCTTCCTTCCTCCCAGTTGGCATCCCAGGATTTCTTCCAACTCTTTCACAGTCGGCACTAGCTGGAAGTCCTCAAATGTGAAGCACCTTAGGGGCTGGTCATAATACTGGGAAAGGGATGCAATCGGTTCCATGGAGACTTCTACCCTAGCTAGGTCCCAAATCTTACCATAGGCTTTGCGGAAGGCTTACCGTTGAAGTTGACCCATTAATTGCCCCAACTCTCCTAAACTAGTGACCTCTAAGCTCTTGATTTTGACTTGATAGAACCTCTTTTTAAGCGAAGGCTTTTGACTTGATCCCATGTTTTACTAAAGTGAAATAAAATCTAGTGCGAATCAAAACTCTGACATCTATCATGGGTGTAATGGATGAATGCATGAAGAAATGCATATGACACAGATGCAATTTACGAATACGGGAGCCCGAGAAACTGTCTCCTTCTTAGATACAATGTCTAGGGGTAGCAAAGTGCCCCAACGTATGTATTTAAAACGGTGACACGGACCCTTCGTTGGTTTGTTTACAGAGGGGATCAAGACAGAACCCATGTGCGATGCATATGCGAAAGGCGCAACACGGGAATGTACATAGTATGACAATACTCACTGAATATAAGTAAAAGGGTATATGACACTTATGCATGGCAGTGTGAAAAATGGCACGCAGCGTGTTTGCTCCGTGCCCCTATTTAAGGGACCTATAAGGGAGAGAGCTAACTAGGCTTTTAGTAATAACCCCCAAGGTAGTCATATCTCTTTTGATAGTTTCTAGAGGTATCATTCTCTTCGAAAAACATATTGCAGCAGTAGGGACTACTAGCAACAATAAGTTTTCAAAGAAAAAAGCTCTAGATGAGGGTTCACTGTAATCAAGCAAGTCGGAGACCTAGCATGACCACAGATTCACCTCCGCTCCTTATGTTCCCATGAACCCGGGTATAGGGCCCTTTTTCACTCACAGTGTGTGCAAATAGTGTTGGTGTTTGTGTGCATCAAATGAATAAATATTTACCCCATGCATACATTTTAAAACGCACTAAAAGCAACAAAGAGTTTATATACATAAGAACATAATGAAGGAAAACCAACAAAGGGATAAGTCACGGTAAAACATTGCACAAGATTAAATGGCCTAACTCTCTAAAAACAGTCCCCAGTGGAGTCGCCAACTGTCGCAACCTACCCTACGGCGGGAGGGCGACGCGAGACTCGCGGGATGCGTGTTCCACGAAAGGAATACGCGCGGAGTCGCCACCAACGTTTATTTGAGGAAAACGTCGGAAAAACCGGAAAAGACGCGATCTACGAACTTTTAAGTGAAAGGTTCGGGAGTTGTATTTACGCACGGGGAAGGTATTAGCACCCCACACGTCCGTCCCAAGGGACGGCAACCTTTAATCCAATGTGCAAACATGACTTTGATTTTTACGTTCCCTTTTATGTCCTTATATCCTTTATACCCTTTTTATATTTTTTCTCTTTTTGTGGTCGACAAGGGTGTTTCCCTTTGCTCCTACGTATTCCTCAATTGGGATGAGAAAATCAGACCTACGTAGTTCTTTCGGAACAAAGTGTTTGGTTAAGTTGTTTTTTATCTTTTTGCAAGATATATTTTGATTGAACAAAAAGGTCATTTGAGGTGTTGGACCATTAAACGGTCTTTTGATTTTGAAAGGAGAGAAACGTTAAGGCATTGGACCATTAACGATCTCTTGTTTTTTAAAGGAGACAAACGTTAAGGCATTTGGACCATTAACGATCTCTTGGGGTGAAAGGAGAGAAGCGTTAAGGAATTTGGACCATTAACGATCTCTTGGGGTGGTCGACAAAAGCGAGGCTTTTGCTCCTACGTATCCTCAATTGCGATGAGGAAATCAGACCTACGTAGTTCTTGCAAAAGCGGTAAAGTCACATGTTGATTTTATGCTTTTGAACGGTCCATGTTAACCGATAAAAGCAAAGAGGACCGTTTAAGGCGTTGGACCTTAAAACGGTTTTTAGTGATTTTTCGGAAAAAAAACTTGATTTGTGAGTTCATCCGATTGATTTTTTTATTATTTTATTCAAAGATATTTTGATTATTTTATTATTATTTTTCAAGATATTTTGATTATTTTATTATTATTTTACTTTTTTTGGTTTAACCGAGGTTATAGCGTGAATGATCGGTTAGATTTCGTTTTAACAGTGATTAAACGAGATTACAACACAAATGATCGGTTGAAATTCATTTTATCATTTATTAGACGAGAAAACGGCTTAAATAAATGGTTAAAGCACGTTAAAAACGGAAGAAAAGAAAACTGAAAGTAAACGAAATTAAAGTGAAAGTACACAAAACAAGAAATGAATTGAAAGTCTCGGATTCGAAAACTTACCCGTTGAAGAACGAAGAACGAACGAAGAACGGATGAAGAACGGTGAAGAACGACGAAGAACGATGAAGAATTTCCACAGAATCGCTTACGGAAGCGTTACGGAAGTACTTCGACTTGATTTTTCTTCACGAAAACGTGTTTTTTGCCCAAAATAGCCGAAATGCATAGCCAAAGGGGTCTTGAACATTTTGAAACAGCTCCCCCCTCCCCTATTTATAGAAAAAAAAAGAGGTGCTTGCCGCCCAAAGACTTAATGAAGAAGATTTCTAAGCGCACCCGAATTACTAAGTTCACCCCCCTTTTCGTATTTTACGGAAAAGTTACGGAAGCCTTACGGAACTGTTCTCGAATTTGATTTTCATCTTTTTTCTCTTCCCTTTCACCAATGTTAAGTGGAATATGCTTACCCAAGGTTTTCGGAAATTTTACGGAAGTATTACGGAAGCCGCGGAAGCCCCGAAAACCATTTTTCAAAAACGTGGAGGAGCTTGCCGCCCAGTTGCTTCCTCCTTAAGCAACCCAACTTCCAAAATGTTCTGGAAGGGCCTAGATTTGAATTGCTATTTACACCCCTATCTTGATAAGTTCACCCCCTTACCTTTTTTGGTGATTCTTTTTTCGTAAAGTTACGGAAACTTACGAATCTCGTAACGATACTTGTTTTCTTTCCGTAATGTTACGGAACCTTGCGGATTACATAATCATCCCCTTTTTGACTTACGAAATGTTACGGAATCTCACTTAATTATGCAACGATGCTTCCATTTGATTTCCGGTGTGTCACGGAAACTTACGGATTGTGCATCAATATTTTTTGGTTTTCCGGCATGTCCTGGAATTTCACAAATTGCCTAATGATGGGTGCCAAGCACCTCACAAGGACCAAAGAAAGGTCGCATGTCATCAAGCAAAGGTCCCCGGACGAAATTAGGGTATGACAGGTCCCCTTTATTGTTTGTGCATCTTCATCTCCTTCTTCGATCATCGGTGATCTTTTTCTTTGTTCAAAGCAAGTTTCGACCGATCGTTCATACCGTAATCTCGTTTAATCACCGTTAAAATAAAATTTAACCGATTGTTTGTGTTATAATCTCACTTAATCACTGTTTAAATGAATTTCAATTGATCGTTTGTATTGTATTCTCACTTAATCACTGTTTAAATAAATTTCGATCGATCTTTTGTGTCGTAAACTCTTTTCATCAATGTAAAATAAGTGTTAACCGGTCATTAACATCACAAGTTATCTTAAAAAAGGGATTGAAGATTAGTGAGCCAAAACCAAATAAAACCTATTGGACAAGTGGCCTCAGATATCTTAAGAAGGGGGGGTTGAATTAAGATATCACAATCTTTTCTTAATCAAAAAATTCTATTTTGATTTTATCCCAACAACCCAAGATTCCTTTTAAAAAATGAACTCCTAAATAATAATGCAAATTAATCTTACTGAATAGAAACAATAAGTAATAAACAATAAAGGAGTTTAAGGGAAGAGAAAATGCAAACTCAGATTTATACTGGTTTGGTCACACCCTTTGTGCCTACGTCCAATCCCCAAGCAACCCGCTTGAGAGTTCCATTATCTTGCAAAATCCCTTTACAAGTTCTGAACCACACAAGGACAACCCTTCCTTTGTGTTCAGATTTCTTTACAATAAGAGACCCTCGGTCTCTTAATTTGAGAAATAGAATGAAGAGAAGAAGAAATCTCTCTTGAAAGAGATAGATTGAACAATTGAGCACTCAAATAATTCCTTATTGAATTGCAAGTGTATTGACCAAGGAATTTTTAAGAGGATAAGATGATTTTGCTTTTTAAGAGGATAAGACCTTTTTGTTCTAAAAAACTCTAAGCAAATTCGTGTTCCAAGTCACATATAAATAGACCTTTGATGACCATGTAAAAAACCATTTGAAAAGTTGTGACCCTTGGAAATAATTTTTTGAAAACCTCCTCTGGTAATCAATTACAAGACTTGTGTAATCGATTACAGGCTTTAAAATTTGAATCAAAACGTTTAGTAACTGCTGGTAATTGATTACCATCCACATGTAATCGATTACACAGTGTAAAATTTGAATTCAAATTTCTAATAGTTGTTATAAATCATTTTGGCCACTGGTAATCAATTACATCCTCTGGTATTCGATTACCAGAGAGTAAATCTCTTAAGAAAGACATTTTAGCTTAAATTTCTTGGCCAAACCTTTTGTTGTTTCAATTAGGAATTCCCTTCCTAAAACACTAAAGATCTTCTTGATGTTGTATCTTGTATTCTCGGATTTTTGTCTTGAATTAAACTTAAGAAGCACATTTTCATAAGGCATCAAAACATCATGATCATATGGCATCATCAAAACATCAAAGGCAAAGTCTTTGCTTCTACAAAACCAACTCATAAACTTCTTCATTTCATCAAAAAAATCAAGAGATCATTCAAAGGTCCAACGCCTTAACGATTCTCTCCTTTCAAACTTGAGAAAGGTCATTTCAAGGTCCAACGCCTTAACGACTCTTTCTCCTCTTTTCAAAATCAAAAGATCATTTCAAAGGTCCAATGCCTTAAACGACCTTTGTTTGGTTAAAATCAATCTTTCAAAAAAGATAAAAGCAATTTAACCAACAAACTTTCAGATTTAAAGAACTACGTAGGTCTGATTTCCTTATCGACCCCAAAAAAGTAAAAAAAAACATAAACAGGGAAATAAAACATAAAAAAGGGAAAATGCATAGTTTTGAAGTCATGATTTGCACACTCGATTAGAGGCTTCTGTTCCAAGGGACGGGCGTGTGGGATGCTAATATCTTCCCCGTGCGTAAATGACTCTCAAACCCTCATTTTCAAAATACGCAGACCTTCAACCTTTTCCATTTTTAGTTTTTCCGATGTTTTCCTCGAATAAACATTAGTGGTGACTCTGTGCATTTTCCTTCCTTAGAAGACGCACAAATTGAGTCTCCGTCGCGCCGAAGGGCAGGTTGCGACACCGTGAAACAATCTCAAGTGATATTTGACGAAAAGAAGTTTGGTAGTGAATTTTTTTTATTTGGTTTCGTTTATTGGTCGGATATCCTTTGTATCCACCTATTACAAATAGGAAGAATATCTTCGAGCGCGCAAGGCGAGTCCAAGACCCAGCGTCGTGTGCTACAAAAACAAAACGCTCTAGGAGAATTACTGGGCAAGTTTGAGACTTAGTGTGACAACTTAAAGTAAAATAAATAAGTAAAAATAATGGAATCACAAGAACAAAAAAAATACGGAAATAATGAAAAAGAAAAAAATAATAGAATTTAGTGCGTCAGAAATACGTAAATTACGGAAATGACTTAAGTTAATTTAAGAAAACATAGGATTGGGTTTCATCATTCATACTCTTAGTATCCTAATAAGGTTAACATATATAAGTCATTTTCTAACGTTACTGATGCACACATAGTTATCCCAAGTCGATTCCTCGCACTTTGGAACCTAAGAATATCTACTAAATATCGATCACTCGCATATGCAGTAAATATCCTAGCATTATATTCTCGTGCTTTTTTTTTTTTGCAATCAACATGTTATGCTCTATTCCTAGCAACGTAACATAAAAAGTAAAATCATTCGGTTCAAATTCTAAGATTACTTTCCAATCTCACTTAAAATCAAATTTCATGACACTAGTGATCAAATAGAATCAAGCATTACGAGTAAAATGAAATTACCAATAATGAGTAGAAAAGATTAATACATATATAATATTAAAAGGGACACATAAGGGTACCAAGATTACATCCTATCCTTAAGAAGACTAACTGATCATTGCGTAGCGCACAAGACTAACAAGAGAAATGACGAAAGAAATGATTCACGGTCATAACTCTATGGCGCCTCGACTCCACTTTTCCTCTTCTCCTTCTTTTTCTACATTTTCTCTCTGTTTTTTGGCTGTTGAACCTCTTTTTTCTCAACTATGCATGGCTATTTATAGAAAACAACCATTGAGTGCAGGAAAATTCGCTCAGGCAAGCTGTAGCTCACCCAAGCAAGTTGCTTGCTTAATGGTGAAGGTATCTACTTGCCCAGGCAAGTTGTAGCTCGCCCAGGTGAGTTGCTTGCTTAGGGTTGAAGTTACATCTTAGCTCAAGCGAGCTGGATGCTAGCCTGGGCGAATTTAGGGTCACAAATCTTCACAAAAGGACCATTTCTCCCTTCCTTATGGTTTCGTTTCTGAATCTAACAAACAACCATTTTTCCCCTTGCCCTTGTGTTGTAACCGGTGCCAAATGCCGCAATTCAATTGGTTCCCCTTTTCCTTCTTCGTAACCTACTTCGTTATTAATTTATTGCGTTCCTTTTTTCTATCTCTATCTCTATGTTTTTTTTCTTTTTCCTTATCTTTATATATACATATATACATATAGTATTTTTCCTTTTTTACCATTGGCAATGATAAAAGCATTATACCTAAATGAAATTAGGGTCTGAAAATAGGTTATAGTAATTTATGAATATATTATTTAATATTGTAGATATTATAGTCATGAATGGCTTAGTAAATGTGGAGCTTACTCTTGAAATAAAGAAATGCCTTAAAAGGTACTTTGTTGATGTGGATGTAAGGAGACACGTGAATGTGGAGTTTGCAAATTTTTCTGATGGAAGAGAAGGCTTTGATGATGTAGACTTTTTAAGGGATAGAGGTATATTGGATAAAAAATCTTGGTGGCTAGTTGATAACTGGTAAATAATTGTGATAGAAAATCAGGCAAATATTGGCTTAAAAATAATTATTTAGCAGTTATTTGTAATTAAAAGTTAAAGAATTAATAAAGTTTAGATTTTGGCTGCAGAATTGAAGGCTGAAGGTGTAACAAGCAAAAAGCAAGAGAAAAACTGAAGAAAAGAAGAAAATTGGAAGCAGGCCCAGTCCAATACGCGCGCTTAGCGCGCGTCACGCGTTAAGCAGGCAAGGAAGCGCAGGCGCTAAGCGAAGCGTTAAGCACGAAGACGCAGGATCCGTTACTCGCGCTAAGCGCGGAGCACACGCCAAGCGCGCGATCCAACAGAAGCACACGCTAAGCCTACAACACGCGCTAAGCGCACGATCTAAACGTGCTAGGCGTGGGGTGTCGCGCTAAGCACGCCTACGAAAGCCCGAAGCCCATTTCAGCAGCTATAAATAGATAGTTAGTCCAGGGGGAATCACACACCTTGCCTCTAAGCACTTCCCTCAGCATTCTAAGCCCGAGCTCTCCCTTCCTCTCTATATTCTTTGTTTTCTTATCCATTCTTTATTTCACCCCTCAATTGTAAAGCCCTCAATGGCCATGAGTGGCTAATCCCCTAGTTAGAGCCTGGCAGGCCTAAAAATCCAACGATGTATGGTGTACTTCAAGAGTTATCAATGCAAAGAGAATTCCTTCTAGGTTTTATGTTCTAATTTCTTTTCTTTATATCTTGCATTTGCGTCTTAAATTTCTTTTGGGTTTTATTCGCTCGGGAGAGGGTATTTCCTAATAAGGGTTTAAGAGGTAATGCATGCATCAGTTTTAGGGGTTATGCGCTTGGGAAAGGGTAACACCTAATAGAACAAATAAAGAAAAGAATCATGGGGTCAGCATTGTTAGGCATAGAATGATGGCCCAATGCCCACGCATTTAGCAAACATCTAGAATTCAACCTTAATGCATTTTAATTATTGAGTCTTCACAAAGGCATTTGGGAGATAGGTAGTTAAAATAGGCTTGTCATCGTGAGGCATCAGGGGCAAGTAAAACTGACAGATGTGGGTAGAACAGGTTCAATTGCATTGGTAATAAAACATCATAATTTCATGCATTGTAGGCCAATTAGGTTTGCCCGGTCTTAACATCTTCATCTTAATTAATTATCTTTTTAAATTGTTTGATCTAGTAGTAGCAATTTACTCTTGCATTTATTCCTGCTTTTTACTATTCATTTCTCACTTACAAATTGAAGAGTATTCAATAAAGTGCAATAAAATCCCTGGGGAAACGATACTCGGACTTCCGAGAATTACTACTTGGAGCGATTTGGTACACTTGCCAAACACTTCAACACTAGTTCAAGGTGCTCATGCACCAACACTTCAAGAGATTGCCCTTAAGCTACTTGGGCATTCATGCTCATCTTCATGTTATGAAAGGAATTGGAGCACATACTCTTTCTGTGCATTCTTTGAAAATAAAATAAGATGATACCTTAAAGAACAGATGATCTAGTATTTGTTCATAGTAATCTTTGCTTTCTTTCAAGAAATTCCCTACAATACAATCAAGGAAAAACTAAAATGTAGGACATTGCAGGAGATGAATTTGGTCCATTTGATGACAATGAAATTCTTGAGGTTGTTCAGTTATCTCTTGATGAACCAGAGTTAGAAACTGTGTTTTTCAATGATGATGAATAAGAAGAAAAGAGAATGACTTAGATCTTTCTTTGCAATGATGGTTTCTCATAATATTTCTTTTCTTGTGAGACTTTATTATGATGATTTATTTTTCTTATATTTTTTTGTCTTGTGTGGAATATGATGTTTCTTAGTACTTTTTTGTGAAACTTATTATCAAATTATAAAACTTAAGATGTTTTAAGATGAATATATAATTCTTAATTTTATTTTTTTGTCATGTTGATTATTATTTTATATATATGTCGGGTTCCCATGTTCGTGTCCGAATTTGTGCTTCTTATATCACAAATCCTCTTGGTAAGCTAATCCCATGAACAATGAGATTGAAAAGTTTAATACTAGTCGGTGTGTTGATGAAAATGGTAGTGGCACTATTGATTGATTAATTCATCCAGCTTCGGCCTGGGACTGCGAACAAGTCGTGCCTATCTGTGTTAGGAATTCCTGAATTCTAAGTGTTGCTGAAAGTGGTGAATTCCCATTCTTTCAACACATTTACTGCAGTACAATACAAGAGTACTTTCTTTGGTAAATGGGTTGTTACACTTCATTTTCATTTCAAATTTTGCAAGCTCTACACGTGAATAATTTAATCGATCATGAAATTAAAGTACTCACATGGAAATCACATGGATATTGTGACTAGGAGATTATCAAGAAATCTTGGCGTGAAGAGGGTAGAATGAAAATCACATGGAAAATTTTTGTAGGTTTCTTTCTATTGTGAGACAAACACATTGGGAACTATTGTGACTAGGAGGCCCTCCCAAAAATGACCGCCTAGCGTGAGGCACTTATACAAGTGATCTTTTGGTGGACCAGCTTTATTTACTCTAGGTTCATCTCATTCCCACAGAAATAAGGTGGACCCACTGCACTAATTTTTTTCCTTTTCTTTTTCTTTTTATTTTTCCCCTCTCCACCGTTCACCCTGCTTCCTGCCAGCAAAAAGGAAATTATCGTCACTCACCGTTGCCAGAGCGGTTTTCAACGGCGACGACCCTCCTCTCCCACTTTTCTGCTTTTCCTTTGCATCAACAGAGAATATCACCCAGGTGATGCTGTGTTTAAAAAACTCCACCTTTACACTTTAAAACTTGTTAAAAAAATCTTGCACTTTCATTCAAGCCCAAAAACCTCAATCTCCATTCCGGACAAATAATTGAAGTAGCAAAGAACAATTCACAATATAATAGAATCAAATGCTAGAGCAGAGAAAGCAAATAATTGGAAAAATTAAGAAAAAGAATGAGAATTTAATCGTTTTCCTTTCTCGCGAAGGATCCAGAACTTCTCAGTTACATTCCTCTTCTGTTTTATGAATCGGCGATGGTGCTACAATTTTTCAGTGATGATGCTCCACACTGGAAAACCCCCTTTTTTAAAGCGCCCAATTGCAAAGGAAAAAACACGATAGTCTACATAGAAGATTTTCCGGTAAAATGAACTTGGTCGGAAAATTGGGTCTGGACGGTGACAGCGGGGGTGATGTACAAGAAATTGAGGCGCATGGCACGCTCATGAGACGACGAAGACGATTCTGTCGGCGAGGGGGAGGTGCCGCGGGAAGTCGAAGAGAGAAGTTACAGTTTTGGAGAAGGCGGACAAGAGACGCGAGTGGGAAGGGGATTTCGGTTGTGCGTGGTGTATGAGATTCGATCCTCGTCGAGAATCGCGGTGATTCTCAGCATCAATGGCTTCTTCGTCTGTGTCGTTCTTCTCCTTGACTTTCTCCTTCCTCGGTGTCACTGGAAGCTGTAGATAGGGTGGAAGAGTAAACAACGGAGAAGAGGAAAGAGAAGAAGAATCGAAAAAAAAAAAAGGTGTCGTCGCCGGAAATCGCCAGCGACGGTGCACTGCGGAGACGAGTTCTGAAGGGAGCTGGGAAAGGGGATCTAGCACGTAGGGTGCAGGATAAGATTGTAGATGTATCTAATCGTCTATAAAAATGTAGACACCCCAAAAATTGCCTTCAAAGATTTGAACTCGTTCTTTCCTGAATGCAACTTACATACCATGTACTCAACCCTTCTTTGTTTGCAAGCACTTTTATAAATATAAAAATAAATGGTATTTATGAATTAAAATAACCTGAAAAATAATAGAGATTATTTACATGCAGTAATATGACTCTTCAATATATTCGTTCCTATTCCTAAGAACAAACAAATGAAATAATTTTAGGTTTAATTCTAAATTTTATTACCATGTTTTATTTTTTTTTGGATTTTATAATCTTAAATTTTCAATTTTTATGTATTTTATCATAAATGATAGACTTTTTTATTATGGTGATTTTGTAAAACTATAAATCAAACTATGTAATTTCGAAATTCATTCATTAAATATTGACGATTTTCACTTTTGATATGGGTTGCAGTAAAAAAAAAAAGTGACTTTTTATATTAGTTGTAGTTATAACCTATCTAAAAAGTCATTTTTTTACATTGAAAATCTAGAAAAATAAATTTTTTATATTATTTTGTTACTAATATTATAGTAAAATATATATAAATCAAAAATTTAGATGGTAAAATTTATAAAATGTTAAAAGTTGAATGATAAAATTTATGAAAAAAAACTTAAGTAATAAAATCTATAAAATTATGAAAGTTTGATGGCAAAATTTGTGAAAATAAAACTTGAGTGATAAAATTTAAAAAATAATGAAAGTTTGGTGATAAAATTTATAATTAAGCCTGATTTTATTGTAATGAAAAATTATGAGTGTATCACAATCAATACACACCATAAAACTGATAATAGCTGCAAGCTGCAGTTGTACTTTGTTGAAATTGATTGCATCTTGGTGTTGTATATGTCTGTTGTACCAAGATCAGATTTTACTTCACAAAAGAATAGTTTCTTGTATGAACAAGAATAAGCAAAATGCAAAAAAAGGATGAACGAAAAACTGCATTGTGCTCACAACAGCCACTTTATTCAATCTTTGCAGAATTTTTTTAAGTAAAAAATTCTCTTATGATCTAGGCTATGCAAGAAGAAGAAATAGAAGCACTATTTCAAGCCTAACTAACCCAACCAACTTAAAACTAATTAACTGTTACATGCTATAACAGAATAACAGAAAACAGAAAAATATGAAGTTGGTAAAGAGTAAAAGAACTAACTAATGGTTGTTAATGAACCAACATACAACAATTCTCCACCTTGGTTCAATAACAAAATATTAACAAAACTAGAGGTTGCTGCAGAAACAGGATTTAATCACCCTTCAGCTGAATTAAGTCCAAACAATGGAAAAACTTGCTACTTGGAAGAGCCTTTGTGATCATATCAGAAGGATTGTGATCAGTTGAAATCTTCTTGACTATAACTGATCCCTGACCAATAACTTCTCTAACAAAATGCAGCTTAATATCAATGTGCTTTGTCCTCTCATGATGCACAGAATTTCTGGATAAATCAATGGCACTTTGGCTGTCACAGTGTATTGTGATCACTTCATTTTGTATCTTTAGCTCCTTTGCAATGCCTTCAAGCCACAGAGATTCTTTCCCAGCTTCTGTAAGAGCAATATACTCAGCTTCAGTGGTTGATAAAGCCACTACCTTTTGAAGGCTAGCTTTCCAACTAATTGCAGTGCCAAAAGCAGTGAACACAAATACTGTGAGTGATTTCCTTGAATCTAAAAAGCCAGCATAATCAGAATCTAGAAAACCTTCAATAGCAGTTGTTCTTCTGCTATTCCTAGCTCCACCATAAACCATAACTCTTCCACGTGATCCTCTGATATATCTGAGTATCCATTTCAGGGCTTGCCAATGTGCTTTGCCTGGATTTACCATGAACCTACTTACTAAGCTCATTGCATGAGCTATGTCAGGGCGAGTACATACCATAGCATACATCAGTGACCCTACAGCATTAGCATATGGAATACCTTCCATGTAAATTATATCATCATGTGTCTTAGGCGCTTGACTTGTACTGAGCTTAAACTGCTGTGACATAGGAGTAGTTTCAGGTTTGGAATTTGACATTCCAAACCTTTCAAGAACTTTTCTCAGATATAACTCCTGGGACAGATACAGTTATGTCCCGTTTGAATTCTATTCACAATATTCTCTTGGCTGCTCCCAAATCCTTCATTTCAAATTCCTTGCTCAGCTTAGATTTCAATTTTTCAACCTCACTGTTGTTGTTACTTGCTATCAAAATATCATCAACATATAATAGCAATATCACAAACTCAGCTTTAGAAGGAAATTTGAAGTAAACACAGTTATCATAGTGACTTCTATGAAACTGTATGTCAGCCATAAATTCATCAAATCTCCTATTCAATTGTCTGGGGAACTGCTTTAGACCATACAGGGATTTGTTTAATTTGCAAACATAATCCTCTTTACCTTTGACTTCAAACCCCTCGGGTTGTTTCATCAATATCACCTCATCAAGCTTCTCATACAAAAATGTTGTTTTCACATCCATTTGTTTTAACACAAGATCAAATCCTGCCACCATAGCCATAAGAATTCTGATTGACCTGTGTTTCACTACAGGAGAGAAAACTTCATTGAAATCAATTCCCTCCTTTTGAGTGAATCCTCAAGCAACAAGTCTAGCTTTAAATCTGTCTGGTTCAACTCCTTGGATACCTTCTTTTTTCTTGAAGATCCATTTGCAGCTGACCACTCTAGAACCAGGGTTTTTTTTTAATCAATTCCCATGTATGGTTGTCATAGAGAGACTTAATCTCTTCATTCGTGGCACTTAGCCATTTTTCTTTCTCTTTACTAGCTAAGACAACTTTAATAGTTTTTGGATCTTCCTCCAAAACTTCACTGGCAACTACCAGAGCAAATGCTATTAGATCAGCATATCCATACCTCTTAGGTTGTTTGATTTCCCTTATGGTTCTGTCTCGAGCCAGCACATAGTTAGCTTCTTCTTGTTCTTCTTCTTCAGATTTCTCTTCATCAAGAGGCCAATTAACAGCTTGTGTTTCAGCATGTTTATCCTCAGTCTCCACCTCAAAATTTAATTTTTCAGAATCAGTTTCCTTACTATGATCAGTGTTGGACTGAACCATGTTGGGCTTGGTCTTGTAGGCCATTTCAGCTTCATTGAAGACAACATAACAACTCACTAAACATCTCTTAAAACCAGCCTCCAAACACCACAGTTTATACCCTTTCACTCCCTCAGGATATCCTAGAAAAATGCACTTGACAGCTCTAGGTTCCAATTTGTCTTGCTTGATATGAGCATAGGCAACACAGCCAAATACCTTTGGCTGTTTTAGACTCGATGGATGGCCAGACCAAATCTCCTCAGGGGTTTTAAAGTTTAGAGCTGTTGAAGGACACTTGTTGATAAGATATACAACCGTCATTGCTGCTTGAGCCAAAAAAATCTTGGGTAATCCTGCATTCAGCAACATACATCTCACTCTCTCCAAAATGGTCCTGTTGAATCTTTCAGCTAAACCATTTTGTTGAGGAGTTCCCGCAACTGTCCTGTGCCTTGCAATGCCATTCTCTTTGCAGAAATCATTAAAAGGTTCAGAGTAGAACTCAAGACCATTATCAATACGAAGCCTCTTGATCTTTCTGTCTGTTTGGTTTTCCACAAGTGTTTTCCAGCTTTTGAAGTTATCAAAAGCCTCATCTTTTGTTTTCTGAATGTAGATCCACAGCTTCCTTCAGTAGTCATCCACAATGCTCAAGAAATACCTTGCTCCAGAATGAGAGGGAGTCTTGGTTGGACCCCAAAGATCAACATGAACATAATCAAGGGTACCTTTTGTTCTTGTTGTCCAACATTGAATTTGGCTCTACAGGCTTTGCCATAGACACAATGTTCACAAAACTTTAATCTTTCCATTCTGTCCTCACATAGCAGCTCTTGTTTTGCCAATTCAATCAACCCCTTCTCACTTACATGGCCCAACCTCATGTGCCATAACTCAGTTTTTGATAAAACTCTTTTGGTTGCCATGAACACCCTGAATCCATTATCCATTTAGTTTCTGGATTCTTTTCAGACACCATCAGTGCCTCTACAGATTCATAGCCATCATCTTGAACAATTGCAGCATTCCCTGAGTCCTTCTTCCTATTGTTACTGCCACCATTTTTTTGCCTTTCAGGACAAACTTTCCTTGTATGACCCTCCTTTTTACAGTGATAACATCTGATTTTGAAGATGTTTCCTTCACCATTCTTCTGATTTTCTGGCTTTTGCTTTTTTCTTATCAAATTTACTATTTTTCTTGAAGGTCTTGCCTCTTACTGTCAGCCCTTCACCACTTCTAAAGGACATCTTTTCCTTTCTTTCATTCAATTCCTTTGAATTTAGAGCAGCCTGCACTTCATCAAGAGAAACAGAGTCTCTTCCAAACAATAAAATCTCTTTGAAATGAGAGTAACTCTTAGGCAAAGAGCACATCAATAACAAAGCTTGATCCTCATCATCAATAGTGACATCGATATTTTCAAGATCTAGAATTAGTTTATTAAACAAATCCAATTGTTCTACTACTGATCTATCTTCATGCATTTTAAATGAATATAAAGACTACTTTAGGTAAAGACAATTAACTAAAGATTTGGTCATGTACAAACCTTCAAGTTTTGACCAAACCCCAGCAGCAGTTGTTTCCTTTGAGACTTGCCTCAGCACATTGTCTCCGAGACTGAGGATAATTGCACTGTGTGCCTTCTACAGTAGTGCTTTCTTATCCCCATCAGCCATCATCTTTTCAAGTTTGACTTCTCCATCAAGTGCTTCCACCAGGCCCTGCTGAACAAGAAGAGCTCTCATCTTCAATCGCCATAGCCCAAAATCATTTTGCCCTGTAAATTTTTCAACCTCATACTTGGCCAAACCCATTTCTTGAATAGAACTCAAAATCGCTCCACGCTCACTGCACTAATTTGTTGTGCCAAGATCAGATTTTAATTCACAAAAGAATAAATTTCTTGTATGAACAAGAATAAGCAAAATGTAGAAAAAAGGATGAACGAAAAACTGCACTGTGCTCACAGCAACCACTTTATTCGATCTTTGCAGAATTTTTCTAAGTAAAAAATTCTCTTATGATCTAGGCTATGCAAGAAGAAGAAATAGAAGCACTATTTCAAGCCTAACTAACCCAACTAACTTAAAACTAATTAACTGTTACATGCTATATCAAAATAACAGAAAATAGAAAAATACTAAGTTGGTAAAGAGTAAAAGAACTAACTAATGATTGTTAATGAACCAACATACAACAATGTCAATAACTATAAGTCTCGCTTGATTGTGATTCAGGGGCTGAGGACGAAAAAAGGAAAGGTTTGGGTGGAACTTGCAACAAGCTAATGCTTCCTTCCATCATTTCCACCACTTTACTCATTGCAGGTCGTTTTGAAGGGTCAGTTTGTATGCACCATAAACTCACTATAGTCATTTTTCTCACCATTTCTTTATCATTTTGTTTTTTAATACAGCGCAATTGAAGCTCTTGATTTAATTCAAGATGGCTGTATATCCAATGTGGAAAGTAATTTTCACTTGAAAAATCAACTCTGCTATTATTATTCTCTCTAGCACCAAGCATTTCCAAGACCATCATTCCATAACTGTAGACATCTGATTTATGGGACACTCCACCAAAATTTCTGCAGAACAATTCAGGAGCAATATACCCTACAGTTCCCCTTGCAACCATCATTGATACAATACTTTTTTCTCTAGGACATATTTTAGCAAGCCCAAAATCTGATATTTTTGGGCAAAACAACTCATCAAGCAGTATGTTGTGAGGTTTTATGTCAAAATGCAAGATTTTGGTGTTACAACCCTTGTGCAAGTACTCCAATCCTCGAGCAACACCAATGACGATATTGTACATAGTTCTGCAATTCAATGTGAGTTTATGCTTTAAAGGATCTTTCTCTTCATATATGAACTTTTCAAGAGATCCATTTGGCATATACTCGTATATGAGAACTCTTTTGGAGCCCTCCAGGCAAAATCCCAGTAAACTGACAATGTTAACATGAGAAGTCATGCTAATACTAGCCACTTCATTGATGAATTCATCTCCATCACCTTTTAACTTGCTTAAAATCTTCACTGCCACAAGGCTTCCATTTTGTAACCTCCCTTTATATACACTGCCATACCCTCCTTGGCCTAATTTGTTTTTGAAGGAGTTAGTCATTTTCTTTACCTCCAAATAACTGTACCTTTTGGCTGAAAGGTGTCCATGTTGCTTCAGAAAGTTCTCAATCATTAGGTAAGTAGGATTCTTCTTGTGAAAATAGTATCTTCGTAAGATGCAAGCCAAGACCATCAAAATTCCCAGTCCTCCAGCAACTGAAGTAGCTGTAGGTTTATTTCATTAAGAAGTCAGAATGAGAAAAAGGCATACCCTCCATGATGATTTATTTATTTTCATATTCGCATCTGAAAGAGATTATTTGTTTATTTATTTTTGCTAGAAGGAGTCACCAAACTTCCTTTCCTGGAGCCATCACAGATGAATAATTCAACAATACATCTACAGCTTTTTTTGTTTAGTTATTCAATCACTCTACATTATTTATAAATTTTATTTGTGGGTTCCAAATATGAAATTTAACCTACTATGATACAAGGTTAACAAATTATTTACAAGTTTTATTTGTGGGGTTCCAAGTTAAACAAATAATTGGCAAATATAATAAGGGGTAGAAAAAGTTGCACCTGCTACCACTATCTTCTCCTTCTTACTAGTTTTCTCTGAAAATATAAAAAAATGGGGAATGAAAAAGAATAAATAACAATAAAAACATAATTAGAAATAAGTGGTAATTTAGATCGGTTAAAATAATCAATTATTATAAGTGACACTTATGTAGGAATCAAGTCTTAGTATGAAAAAGTTTTAAGTTATAGTATTAAAAATACACATTTATTAGAAGGTACTAATTAATATGTATTCATTAAGGCGTATAAAGAGATTGACTCCTAAACGAGTCTCACCCCTATATATTATTTAAGGATCTACTTAGATCTGGTTTCTTCATTCAATGTCAGAATTACAACAAATAAAATGTGTTAATAATATATGCTCTACAGGGTAAAGTCATTTTATATTATCATTTAATAAAAAAATTATCATATATGATTAATTTTTACAATAACTATCTTAAAAATCATATCCATAATATTTCTGATTGATTAAATTCATGAAACACTTCTTAGAAAGTAGAAACTAGTTGCAACAAACTTTTTCTATATATATATATATATATATATATATATATATATATATATATATATATATATATATATATATATATACATGTACCTTCAGCACAGAAGAACTTCCCTTGGTTGTCAAGTTGACACCGGCCTCCTCTAAGATAGTAACAAGAAGAACAATCATGAAACACCTCTGCTTGGACAGGAATATCAGCTGATAGATAGTCAAAGAGGTTTCCATTGTCAGGTACAATCTCTGAATCTCTGATTGGAAGTATAACCCTCGAACATGCTTCAAAATAAGGATAATGATAATCATAATAATCATCCATATTAGTCGGGCGATAGAAGATGTCCTCATCCTTGCATATGGTAGATTTGGAAAAGACTGAAGAAGGAGGGGTGACATTGAGAGTGCTGTTGCATATGAATAGATTGAGATTCATGAAGTGAAGTGAAAGGAAAGGAGAAGTGGTGTCCAAACTGGTGTAGTTGTTGCTGAAGACTCCACATCGTCTGGTTAGCAAGAGTGTGCGGAGTTTGTCATCTCTGAACAAAATGGTACCGTTGTTCTGATCGCGTGTGATGTAAAACCATGCTCCGTTGTTCTTAATGGTTTTAATGGTATCATTGTCGCGGTCATCGCAGCCATAGATCACCAACAGGCCACAGTGAGGGTGTTTTGTGTCAGTGTAAGGGAAGTGCATGGTGCCGAGGTTCCCACAAACAAAGGAGGGTGGACACTTACCCTTTGCAGTAGAGACAAGAAGAACAAGGGTAGAGAGAAAGAGGGCGCCAAATGCATGGTTCTTCATCACAATTCTCTGTTGTGATTTACTTTGTTATTTTGCAGTTTGTGATTTGATTAGAATATAACATACTATCAAAACCTATACTCCATCATGGTTTTCACGCCTATTCTAGTAGGCTCGATCTGTGACTTGTAAAAGAAGATGTGTTCTTGACGGATGCTATCCTTGTTGACTTTGAACAATTTTGTGAAGACTTTACCAAAGACTATAATATGTTATAGACTTTACCAAAGACTATAATATGTTATAGACTTATAGACATCAATTATTTTTAATTTTTATATACTTTTGGATTTTTTTAGGTTTTCTCATTGTGCGAGATTTAGAGTATGTTTGGTTTACAATTACAAAATTACGTTTAAGATAAAATTTTTATATACTTTGTTATTTTGCAGTTTGTCATTTGATTTTGTTTTTTTCGTTGGATTTATATTACGTATATCATTTTCAATTACAAATCAAACATACACTTAGTCTCTTCTATTATATCGAATTTTTGTTAGTTTGTTTCTCATATTTTTGTTAAACTGTAAATTTTGTCTCACCCTATTATTTTAAGTTTTAGAGAAATGGACAAAACTCGCCACTTTATACAAATACGAAGATTAAAATGATAATTTTTAAATTATAGGAATTAAGATTAATTTTGACTTAAATTTGAGAGCTAAAAATATTTTTAATACTTTAAAAAATTAAATAATACTTTATGATTATAATATATATAATTTGTGGAATTAATTTAAAGTTAACTAATATAAAAATTCAAATATAAATTATATTAGAAAATTCATTTTTGAATGAGTTTAAATTATTGTAAGCATAATAAATATAAAATTATATTTAACTATTATGGTGTTTTATTAGTATAAATTTTAAAAAATAAAAGTCTAATTAAAAATAAAAATGTAATTGAAAATACTTAAAGTGAACATATAATATTCTTACATTTATACATAGCTGAATTGGTTATGATACTGTGAATGTGACAGCAAATTGCCCAAAAGGGGTCCCTTTTATAAACTTATTCTCGAAATAGGACCCTTTTAGAACTAGTTCTGGCATGGTGCTCTTTTTCACGTAAGCTGCTTACATAAACCATGCAAACCGCCATTGGCAATGGCGAGTTCGCTGCGGATTGGACACGTGGAACGCAAACCGCCAACGGTGCTGGCGACTTCACTGAACGTGGCATATCGCCACTTCCACTGGCGACACAGCCAGTGGTTCTGAAACTACTGGTTTGATTGGCGACTTGCGGAGCAGGACAGCAGCAGGGGTGCAGGCTACGGGGGTGCAGGACGTGCAGGTGCAGGCTGCAGCCTTTGACTTCTTGGGCTTAGGGGAGTTGCCACTAGCTTTGGCGAGTTACGCTAAAGGGGACTCGCCAGTAGCTTTGGCGATTTGGGCAAAATAAAGGGGACTCGCCCCTTGCTTTGGTGGTTTAGGCAGGGCCTTTAAATACGTATCCCGACTTCAATGTTTTGAAAACTTGCAGTTTCAATGTCCTTGAGAAGTTACCGAAATCCTCCAAATTTGCCTCCTTGTTTAAATTTGTCAGTCTTGAAAGTTCCATTGAAGGTTCGAAAGTCCCAATCAAGCAACTGCGACATCAAATCTTTTTTTGAATTAATTTTTTTATAAATTAGTTTTATATCTCATATGCTTGTTCGTTTGTGTTAAAAATTTGTGTATGGGTTGAAGTAAAAGTGTACTGTGTAAAATAAAAAAATTTCTGTCATCATCTTTATTTCAAGAAAATATTTGGACTGCGGAAAAAATATTTTGACTTTTAACTGAATATTGTACTTTTTAATTAGGTTGGTGTTGATGCTTTGTTAGTGTGTTAAAAATTGACGAATATTGTACTTTTAACTGTGTTTAAAATAAAAAAAAATTGTAGCATCATATTTATTTGAAGTAAGTATTTTGAGTGTGAATTTTTTTTTAATATGAAGTTGTTGTAATTTTTTAATTAGATTAGGCTGATGTTCATGGTTTGTTGGTGTGTGTTAAAAATTTATAAGCGTTCAACTTGAATGGTGTTTAAAATAATTTTTTTTGGCATTATATTTATTTGTAGTAAGTATGTTAGTGTGAAAAAAAATTTCAATATGAAGTGTGTAGTATTTTTTTAATTAGATTAGGTTGGTGTTGATGGTCTGTGCCTTTATAATAATAACTTCGTTGATGATGTAATTAAAATGTGTACTTTGAAAGTGTTCTTTGATGCTTTGTTCTGCCTTTTTAAATTTATACTTTTAAGTTTCTGGGTGGCATCATATTTATTTTAATGTATTTGTAGTAATTTTTTAATTACCTTTTTTATTTTGAAGTTATGATCGTTAAGATTAATTATTTATAATACTAACTTCGTTTATGGTTTATTTTGCCTTTAAAATTACTACCTTGAAATTGTTCATGTTTTTTAAGTGTCTACCATTATATTTATTTGAAGTTAATAATTTTTTTAGAATAAAGTTTTAATGTGAAGTTCCAGTAAAGGGACTTTTTGTGATTACATTTTATTATTTTGAATTTATTATGATTAATTATTTAAAATATTGTTTTTGTAGATACATCATGAATTCGATTATAACAGTGTTGTATTTTGATGGAAGGGTATATGAAGAGAATGATGGTGTAATATTTGAAGGCAGTAAAAAAGTGATTCAAATTAAACGTGGAATTAGTTTTAATGCTTTGAAGAAAAAAAAATTGGAGATAAGGTAAAGTTAGAAAATAATGAAATTATTTCTGCTATCAATTGTAGATTTTTAGTGTCTGGAAAATATGTTGCGTTGCAAATTTGTGATGACGAAGATGTTGAAACCATGCTTGAAAGTTTTCAACAAGAAGATCAAATGTCAATTTTGGAATTGTACATAGAAAAGGATGTGGTCGATGGTTCTATGTTTCATTCGGCAAATTCTCTTACAACATGTGAAAATAATTTATCTAATAATGAGGCGCAACCGCCAAGAAATGTGAGCAATTTACATGGTGATGAAGATGATGATGATGATCTTGTGTCTAACTCATACGTGGAAGAGTCTTTAGACGAAGATGATAGTATTGACGGTATATCTGATACAGACGATGAAGTCACTGACATGATTCAACCAGTAAGAATTGTTCACCCAACACAAGGTATAATTTCCTCTAAAAAAATACGTGAAATACATTTATCATTTGATGACAATTGTATTTAATGCTAAATAAGTATGTTTAAATTTTTTTTTGGACTATTAGGTGTACAAGGAATTCAAAATCCATTTTGGAATGATGCTTTGCATTATAATAATATCAACTGGAGTCATCCTGATGAGGAGGACATTTGTGGTTTGGAGATGCCATCGAGTTTTAATGTTGGCCAAGAATTATATGTTGGCATGGATTTTGATAGTAAAGATGCGGTCAAGAATGCAGTCAAACAATATGTTATGAAGGTGCATCAAAGTTTCAAAGTGTTGAAAGCAAATGAACAAGTATGTCGTTTGTTGCTTGAATAAAAGCGCAGAGTGTCCTTGCCCTTTCTATATGAGGGCAATTTTATCTAAAAAAACTGATTCATGGAAAGTCACACAATGGGGTGGACCACACACATGTCTCAATATGACCATGACACAAGATCACGAGAAGCTTGATTCAGATTTAATTGCCACTTGGGTAGTAGGTACGTATTTTATGTTCATATTATGCTATTCTTTAACATTAATTGTCATTTAAATTTTGTTATTCTATTGACAGGCATGATCAGAGAAGATCCATCAATAAAAGTTTCTTTGATTCAAGAGAGGATTAACAGTGAATTTGCGTACAAGGTGTCGTACAAAAAAGCTTGGTTGGCGAAACAAAAAGCCATTGCAATAGAATATGGCGATTGGGAAGAGTCATATGCGAAACTGTCGTCGTGGCTAACACACATGCAAAATCATTCTCCTGGATCATATTTTCAAATACTACATGACGATTTTATTATTGGGAATACGGTTAGTCGCGAACACCGTCAGTTTCATAGAGTGTTTTGGACTTTTGGTCAATGTAAAGAGGCTTTCAAGTATTGTAAGCCAATCATACAAGTTGACGGCACACATTTGTACGCAAATACCGTGGGACCCTCTTAATGGCCACATCACAAGATGGAAATGGTGGTGTCCTTCCTTTAGCATTCGCCGTGGTCGAAGGTGAGACGTTGACAGCGTGGTCATGGTTTTTGGCACACTTGCGTGAACACGTCACAGATAAAAATGGTATTTGTCTCATATCTGATCGTCACGCGAGTATAAAGTCTGTTGTGGCTAACGAAGCACTTGGTTGGCAACCTCCCACGGTTATCATGTTTACTGCGTCCGACACATAGCAAGCAATTTCAATCGCAAATTCAATAATGCCAAACAAAAAGAAATGTTGAAGAAATTGGGTAAGATTTCATTTTGATGGTCACGTTAATTTAAGTTTCATATATACTTAAAATTGTTGTTCTAACTAATTTTATGCAGGCTACACTCCTTGCAAGCACATTTTTTTATCAAAATTTAGAAAAATTTCGTCAACTGAGTCCAGCCATAGCAACATGGATTGATCGCATTTCAAAGGAAAAATGGACGATGCTTATGATAGAGAAGGACGTCGATATGGTCACATGACAACCAACCTCTCAGAATGTATCAATAAGGTTTTGAAGGATTGTCGCAACATACCCATAACAGCGTTGGTCAAATCAACATACAGTAGGTGTCGAAAGTACTTTGTTGATCGTGGCCGCAAGCCCAAAGACAGTTAAATGAAGGACAAGTATATTGTTCTAAGCTTGTTAAAGAACTTAGAAAAAATAAGAACAAGCTTGTTCGCACATCGTTCGTGTGTATGATATCCACTCACAAGGTTTGAAGTAGAGGAGACCTTCAACCCTATAACGCAACGTGGCGGACAAAAGTGGGCAGTTAACTTGAATGGTCATCATTGTCAATGCGGAAGGTATTTGCGCTTCACTATCCATGTTCACACATTATTGCAGCTTGTGGTTACGTGAGCATGAACTACTACCAATATATAGATGTTGTTTACACAAATGAGCACATCTTAAAAGCTTACTCGCACAATGGTGGCCTCTTGGGAATGAAGCGGCTATTCCTCCTTCTGATGACACATGGACACTTATCCCTGACCCAACTACAATTCGTGCGAAAGGTCGGCCAAAATCAACAAGGATAAGGAATGAGATGGATTGGCTCGAACCATCTGAGCACCGACAAAAATGTAGTAAATGTGGAGCAGAAGGGCACAACAGGCATCGATGTCCAATGCAATTTGACTGTGGGAGTTGTTCATTTAATTGATTTATGTATGCTACACGACTGACTTGTATTGGTTTAAGTTGTCTTGAATGTATTTACTTTGTGGTCTTCAATGAAATCGTTAGTTAGAAACATTACATATTTTGGTTTGTGTAGTTTCGTTATTCCTTTAACATTACTTATTTTGGAATGTAGCAGTCTATTCATGACTTCTGTAGTTTAACCCTAAGCCCTACGCAAAAAACACTAAACCCTAAATCCTAAGCCCTAACCCTAAACCCTAAATCCTAAAACCCTAAACCCTAAACCCTTAATACCAAACCCTTACACTAACCCCTAAACCTTAAACCCTAAACTCCTAAACCCTAGATCATAAACCTAAACCATAAACCCTAAACCTTAAACCATAAACCCTAAATCCTAAACCCTTACACTAACTCCTAAACCTTAAACACTAACCCCTAAACCCTAAACCCTAAACCCTAGATCATAAACCCTTACCCTAAACCCTAAACCCTAAACCCTAAACCTCAAACCATAAACCCTAAACCACAAACCCCAAACCATAAACCCTAAACCCTAAACCCTAATCATAAACCCTTACACTAAACCATAAACACTAAACCCTAAACACTAAACCCCAAACCCTAAACCTTAGGCGTAAGCCATAAATCGTAAACGCTAACCCTTGAAATCTATGCAGTTTCTGATGATGAACCTTATAATTGAAGCAAATAGGTAAGTGGAAAAAGTTCAGACTGATGCATGTAATGAAATAAAATTACATTTAGAAGTTGAAATTGGTGTTCATCGTTAGTTAGTACCATTACTTATTTTCGTTTGTCTACTTTAGTTTTTTTTTAAACTTTATTTATTATTCTAGTTTGATGCGCGACATAAACTGTATCCATTAGTAAGGCTTAATAAATGAGATACGATAAATTAAGTGTCAAATTCAAATTACAAACATACAACAACAAATTTAAACAGAGACATCAAAATCATTCATTATGGTGTCCGTGATGCCATGAGGATGTGCCACATGGTCGATCCCATCTTCGGGCTTGACAATCATGATTTCTTCTGCCGCGCTGTCTCCCCGCTTCTACTTGCTCAGCCTCAACAGAAAACTCGTGACGCAAATCAACACCTAATAAGTCACCCATATCAGGTATTGCTCCGAGTACATTCCATTGCGAAGCCAATGGGGCGTTAGGTGTTGCCATTGGGGGATCATGTTGTTGTGAATGGGTCATAGTCGGCCATGAAAAATGAGGGTGTGTTTCCGCAACACCACCAAACGAATGTTCGCTTGCAGACATATCAGTGTCATGACCTTGGAAATGATATTGATACATCTGTGAAGGATATTGAGAAAATGTTGGTGGCGTGTAATACATTCTATGGCCACGTTGCTCCATTTGTTGGGAAAATTCTTCCGCTTCAACAACCTCCCTTTGTCTGCCAAAACCTCGAGTTTCAACACTTGACTAAAGCATGTGAAACTCTTGTGGTGGAAATCGACGCTCTGATGTTGGACCATGTGCCACAGGCTCAGAGATTCTCTCTTGCTCTTCGGATAAAATCGTTATCTTCTCCACATAAGGCACGAGATCATCAACTGTCCATGTGTTCCTCCCTTGTGGTGACACCATATACTGTAATGTCTCGCAACTTCAGCCTGCAATTATTAGGTCAGGAAATTAATGCCATGCTTTAAAAAATAATTTGAAGTTAAATATTCAAAAAGAAATAAATACCAATGTAGTTGTGTTTGCATTCTTTGGGTCGACGAACATCTTCGTTTTTCTCCTATACCAGACCATGTAGTCGGAGTTAAAACTCAATAGGCCCTTCTGTCGAGGATAAATGTCGACCCTAAACTCAGCTCGATTGTTCCATTGACTGATCATTGGGGCCAACAGCTGGAACCAATTTTCATCTTGTTTGCCTTTTAGCGTTAGGCCATGGATATTCAGTGGTTGCGAAGGACACTCGGAAATAGGTTGTTGCATACCAAATTGTCGCAACACTCTATCGGGTTGGTGCCACTCAACAACATGGAAACAAATGAGTGGCACCACCGCGCACCACGCTACACTACCAACCAAACAAATTGGAGGCAACGCTGACATAACAGTTGTTGTGTAAGGCTCCCACAGAAACTGCATACAATAACACAATTGTTAATTTTCACTTAAACATGACATTTTATTTATTATTTAACGAATACATTACGATCTTCTTACCTCATGTCGTTTCATGATATCCAATTTGCGACGAAAAACTATCAGATCATCATTGCCAATATGCTGATTTCCACGTCGCAGCCACCTAAAAAAATATGAAATCATCAGTGCGACGCGTTACATTATTAATTATTTTCAAATGAAATCTTATTTTTAAACAACTAACCTGTGTCCGAGTGGTTTATTTTCTATTACGGGAGGATTCCTCTTTGGAGCCAAAGTCGTGCATCGTTCCCATGCCCACATTTGGATTAAGATGCACATACCTCCGATTGATTTAATTTTGTAATCGGTGGCGCTGCACATCTCTTTATATAAAAAGCAAGCACGGCAGGTCCCATGCATACGTGCTGCACTGTTCAAAGTCACGTAAAAATTGCAGGTACCTTAGGGAAACTTTGCTGCTGCTTTTGTCAACAAATAGGACACCTCCTATGAATCTAAGGATCCATGCACGGGTAAACCTTTGTAGTTGTTCTACGTTACCGTCATGGTTATTTATTTGTGAAAAATGGTGAGCCACCAACTTAATTTAACCACACTGCCTTGAAGTTCACCTTCCTGTGGTCTGACTCCCAACAATTCTTCACATAATTCAGCCCAATCAAGATTAGTTTGACCAATTAATGGTGCCCATCAACATGCAGACCTAATAATACAGAGACATCTTGAAGAGTAATCGTACACTCTCCGCATCTCATGTGAAACGTATGTGTTTCGGGCCTCCATCTTTCAATCAAGACAGTAATTAATGACGCATTTATTTTTAGGTAGCCCATCTTCATTATCCAATAAAAACCAGATTGCAAAGCAGAGGAATAATTTCCTCTGGTATTTCTTCTTGCCTTGATAAATGGGGACAACTCGTCTGATGTGTAATTTTCTGTCTGGTTCTCCATTCCAAACAAAACATGTTCTGAAACATGCTTAGGTTGCATCCATAAAACATCTCCATCTATTGGACCCGACTTAAATTTGTATACTTGATGAACATGACGACGAATATGTCATTGATACTGTAAAATAAAATCTAATACAAAAAATTGACAACAAAAATTTAACATTAAAAAATTTAGTACACTTACAACAAATTAATTAAATATACATACCAAATAATTAAAATCTAAATAAATAACAAAATACATAAATTTGAACAACAAAATATATGATACAAATAATAAAATTTAAATATACTATCCAAATAATTAAAATACATGCAAAACTTTAAATACTAACTAAAATACTCTACAAATAACAAAATTAAAAATTAAAATACATACATAAATTTAAATAAATGACCAAATTTTTTTTCCAATTAATAAAATTTAAATTAAATAACATATATTATACAAATAAATTATAATAAATCCAAAAATTACTATGGAAACATAAATTTAAGCAATATATATAACATCAATAATACCATACAAACTAAATAAATACCATATAAACATTCTAACTAAAAATAAATACCATACCCATAATAACGTTCTAACGTAATATATAAAATTTAAACTAAACCTAAACTATACAATAACTAAAACTAATTAATATTAACATTTAAACTAAATAATATTAACATACTAATAACTTACAATAACTAAAACTAATGTAATATATAAAATTTAAACTAAATATAATAACTAAAACTAATTAATATTAACATTCAAACTAATTAACATACTAAGAACTTACAATAACTAAAATTAACGTAATATATAAAATTTAAACTAAACCTAAACTATACAATAACTAAAACTAATTAATAAGAACTAAAACTAAAATATACAAAATTAATAAGTTACAGTATCTAAAACTATTTCATTATATATAAGAACTAAAACTAAACTATACAAAATTAATTTAACAGAAACATCTAAATAAATAAAAGACACAAAATATTAAATAAATAACTTACTATTTTCAGAAATTTGGAAGAACACGAAGCAAAAAAAAATGAAGCCTCTCCTTCTCGCCACAAAGTTTTCTCCGTCAAAACTCAAAGCTCACTTTTTTACCAAGTACCAATTTACTCCAGCGCCTTCGTTGAAGTGGATTTTATAATCCACCACTGGAGCTTAAATCGCCAGCAATAATGGCGATAACCAAAGCCCAAGAAGTCAAACTTGCCGCTCTGCACTGCACCCCTACCACTGGAGCTCCTGCTCCTGCACCGTAGCCTTGCGGTTTCAGAAACTCGCCAGTCAAACTAGCGGTTTCAGAACCACTAGCTGTGTCGCCAATGGAAGTGGCGAGATGCCACGTTCAGTGAAGTCGCCAACACCGTTGGCGGTTTGCGTTCCACATGTCCAATCCGCAACGAACTCGTCATTGCCAATGGCGATTTGCATGGTTTATGCATGCAACTTACGTTAAAAAGAGCACCATGCCAGAATTAGTTCTAAAAAGACCCTATTTCAAGAATAAGTTTATAAAAGGGGCCTTTTAGGCAATTTGCCTGAATGTGACATAGCCACCCGAATGGTCAAGTTATGCTTTTCCGGTTTGCAGTTCTAGAATTATTTGTCTGACACCAATTGAGAATTGTCCATATACAAGTCCAGCGTTGATCCCAATTTTTACGACGCAAAACTGAGTTAAATTATAGGTAAACTTCTCAAATGATTCTAAGTTCTTTTACAATATTGCCCCACTAATTATCTTACGTTTATTTGCTGTGGAAAATTTTAGGAAAAGTGAATAGTGCTCATAGGAAAAATCTCTGTACTTAAATGGTTGATATGTTGAAGTGGTGAGAAAAAGGATTATACATATACATAAAATTATAAAAATATAAAAATATAAAAATTTTACATCATCATTTAATCACAGTACATATGATAAATTTATTAATTTTAATAATAATTACTTTAAAAATTATATTAATAACAAATTATAATTAAATAACAATATAAAAAAAATTAAATCAGCAAAACATATTTCAATAATTTGTTGCCAGAAGTACCTAATAAAAAGTATACAACAATTTCCAAACAATAGCAACAGGGTTAAGATGTATTAATATCCGGTAAGAATATAAATACCTACTAACCCCTAAGCTACCCACCACTACCCAGCAGGATCAAAAAAGATTTGAAAGGCTAAATGCTTTCTCCCACCCCGCAACTGCCATGAACAACCCCCCTAGTCATTCGTTTATGATTTGTAATTTGCCTTCATATCTGAAACTATGAAATTATGACCATATGCTGCACTTCACCCAAGCGTTACAGGTTCTGCTTCCCTATCTAATCTTGCATCAAGATTTCTTATAATCTTATGAGACATGCTGAAATATTACTGCTCCATTGAACAAATGAAAACTTAAAATTTGGAGTCAACGAACATAACCAAGACCAAACCAAAAATATAAAATCCTGTATCAGAGACATTTTATGCAGAATTCATATTGAAGACAATGTTATTTCTCTTCTTCCAAATGGTAAAAATAACCGCACTCCATATAACTCTCTAAGTGTGAGTCTCCTCAATCGACCTTCCTACACCCGAATTCAATAAAAAATTACTTTGAATTGAACCCGGTATAACAACAGCAAAGTCTAACGAGATCCACCGATAGCATTCCATCCACAGTTTATGAATCACCTCACATGTTGATGGCAAAAAGGACATACCGCTTCGGATTCTTCCAAAATGATTCCACGCTTTCTCAAATTATCTTTGGTAGGGAGTCCATCCCTCATTGCTCTCCAAATTAAGAATAACGCCACTTTCTTAGGGATCTATAGTTTCCACACCTCCAATAAAAAGGTATTGAGTTCCTCTTGTCCTTCCTCACAAAAACGAGATATATATGCAGAATTTGTAGAATAGACACCCAAGGGGCTATCCAACCAAATCCAAACATCCAAGTTGGCTCTATGCACCTGCACATTTTGTAACAAATTTGTTAGTCGTAAAGTCAACTTCCTCTCCCATTCGAACATTTCCCTCCTCCACTTAAACTCCCAAGACCAACTATCCTCCTTCCACACCCCATCTCCCCCAACCAAATTCTCTTTTTGTTCCAAAATAAGGAAAAGTCTTAGAAAAAAATTTGCCAAACAATTCCCCTTTACCCAAGCATCAATCCAAAATCTAGTTTTATCACCCATTCCTACTTCCCCCACATACTTTCTTGACATGTCTCCACCACAAACTCTCCAAAGAGTTTTCACCCCTCAACAAATTAAACCACGCCACCCATCATACTTTGACACAAGCACTTCACTCCAAACACCTCTTTGGTTTTGAAAAAGATTTCACCTTCATTTTCCCCACATTGCCTCATTAAACACCAAAATATCATTCACTTCTAAACCTTCCAACTTCTTTGATTTACAAATATCACTTGACCCAAGCAATTTTTGGGTGCCCCCCCCCCCCCCCCCAAATAAAAACCTCCTATGGATTCCCACAAGTTTGGAGCAAACTTCTTTCAGAATCTTGTAAAAAGATTGAAAGAAAAGGGGTAATGATGAAAGGAAGGAATTTATTAAACACACCCTTCCTCCAAAAAAAATATGTATGTGTTTTCATAGTGCCAATCTTTTCTCAAACTTATGAATAACGGGTTACCAAATTTCCACTTTCTAGGATTAGCCCCAATAGGCAATCCTAAGTAAAGAGAGGAATAGAGAGAATTCTACAATTTAGCAAATTAGCATATCTCTCTATCTCTCCAAGTTCCACACCAATAGTTCCAAAACTACTCTTGTGAAAGTTCATCCTTAATCCAAAAATTACTTCAAATAATCTAAGAATAGCTTTTATGGTAAAGATATTTTTCACATTTACTTCCCCAACAAAAATTGTGCCATCGGTATATTGCAACATACTAACCTCATAATTATTCTTTCCCACCAAGTAGCCATCATATCAAATTTCTCTTTTTGCTTCCCTCATCATTCCATTCAACCCTTCCGCTACTATCAAGAAAAGAAAAGGTGTCAAGGGGTCACCTTGACGTAATCCCTTGGTACACTTAAATTTTTGGGTTGGACTTCCATTTACTAGCACTGAAACCCAAGAGGACTCAAGACATCCTCTTATCCACTTTATCCATTTGCCATGAAAACTCAATATTTTTAAAATATATAAAAGGAAATCCCAAGATATCGAATCATATGCCTTTTCAAAATCAACTTTGAATATAAGACATTTTTCTTTCTTCTCTTTGCATCATCCACCACCTTATTTGCCACCAACACACTATGTAAAAGTTGTCTTCCTCCAAGGAAAGCACTTTGCCTTTGGTCAATTACAACTTCCAAGACCTTTTTTAACCTCTTAGCTAACACCTTAGCTAATATTTTATTCAGGCACCCCACTAGAGATATAGGTCTAAAATCACCTAAAAGTTGTGAGTTATCACATTTTGCTCTAAGGAAGATGAAGGATGAATTGATACCACTAGGAAGAACACCATTTCTATGGAAATCATCACAAATCTCAACATATGCACTTTCATCAACTCCTAAAACTCATTTGTGAAGATAAAAGTAAATCTAAGGACTCTTATCATTTCCATACTCCCAAATAGCTTCCTTGACTTCTTTAAAGTGTTATACATTATCTATACATGACCATCAAACTTTTAACTTATCAAATATATTTTTCATCTAAAGATGCTCTGATTGCCCAAATCAATATCAATAATGGTAGGAACCCCAAGTTGGATTTTGTTGCGTAGGGATCCATAACTCAGGAGAGAAAAAAATACTATATTTTACAGGCACACTTTGTTACCTAGTTGCATGAAAAGAAAAGGCTATGAATGATTCAGAAGTACATGTTTAATATAATGGTAATGGGCTAACAGTAGCTAAAAAATTCCAAAAAAAAAAGGTGCTCCAATTTACAATCATAAAGACTAAGTAAAATCTCTATGCAAGTAAGCAAGACCATGCAAGAAAATCAAACCTTTTCCAGTGGATGTAGAAACATTCTGAATTTTGTAGTCAATTCTATAAACAATTGTTCACTGCAGGAATAACAACTTTGTCAGTCACTTTTCATTCTATAAATCCATTTTATAAAAGTGTGATGCATTCACCTAGTTTATCACAATCACAAAGACATACCGTTCATGATTTGAGCAACTTCATGGATTAATTTAACAACCTACAACAAATTTCAGATAGTTGGACAAAGTACAAAAAGTCATTATTTTCCTTTAAGCAATACACCAAATGCCATCAAATTGCTCGTTTAATTTCGTATTCCCTTTCTTTTGAGACAGGCTAAATTTTCTTTAGCTTTATCATTTGCTCTTCACTAAAACCATGGAGTTAATTAAATATCATTGTCACTTTCTTTGGATAAAACTTCATCCGTGATGAAATAAAATGTATGTAAACACTTCATAGCTAAACATCTCATCGGCATAGCACTTCATAAATCTTAATAAATATAAAAGAAAGAAATTCTGCAAGCAATCTTTTCTCGCCTAAAACTTAATCAACAAATGCATTAATTACTTAAATTGCATTAGATTAGTTCTTATCATCATGGAAATACAAAATATGGCTCTTCAATTTTTTTCAAATAAGAATAACAGTAGACAACATCATTAATACAAGGATCAACATTTTTAAGCCTATTTAGTTCTTCATATTATTAGTTAACATCTTTTTTGTTATTATTTAGTTAATAGAATAGAATTAAACGACCTCATATTTTAGGAACTCGCTAAATTGTTTGTCTTCTCTTTTCTTCCTTCCTTTAGTCAGGTTTTCTACTTACAATGACTATGTTACACCAAGGAGGAAATGGATCAAAAAATGTGCCTCCTGTTAATGTGAGAAAAAGATTCATATTAACAAGTTCAATCCTAACAAATAAATCTGGGGGTTTAAATTTTGTTAACATGTGGCTAACAAATAGTGAACTTTAAAATTTGCAGATAAAACTAGGGACTTCATTTGGTAAAAGAAAAAGCATTTGACTGTTTTTACATTCTCATTAGCCATGAGAGTGTAATTATCTTCAAATACTTTTTAATTTTAACACTGCCATTCATTTATTTGTTAATATACAAGTTTGTCCAAGCATATACACATAATTTACTCCATCAATTTTATGAAGAATTTTTTTAAAGCAACTCAAAACTCATTATTTTTTTTCTTCTTTTTTTCATTAGGATGTTGTTCAGATGCCAAAATATTTCTATCAGACATATGAAGAAGATCTTTCTAAAGTTACAAGACTCGTGGATATAGAAGGATCATCATATCACTACTAAAAATAATTTTTTAACATCGATTTTTATGAACTTTCAACATCGTTTATGAACCGATGTTGAAACTACCATCATTAAAAGTATAAATTTTAACATCGGTTATGAAAACCGATGTTGAAATCCATTATACAACAATTCTGAAAACAATGTAGTATACTATACCATTCTACATCGGTTTTTGTTAATAACCGATGTTGAATGGGTACTTTCTACATCGTTTTTGTGATCAACCGATGTAGAATTATTAATTTTTTTTTGTGCTTTCTTTTCAATAATGGCAGTAACTATATGTGCAAATATAATTATACTTAATGTCTCATATGAGACTTAATTCAACAATGAAATTATACTACTCCGGTCAAAATTTTGCAATGAAATTAATATACTAAAAAAAAATTATGCGATATAACTGAAATCATTATGCATAATTATATGTATCGTAATTATTACACCTGCAAATTTGCTATTGAAAATAAAATTATTACAGCTAGTCATATGTATAACTCGATTGTGTGGTTGCTCAAAATTAAAAGTATCCTAATCCTAGAAAAGCAATTAAGAAAACATAAGTGCAAGTGTAAGCCTGGAATGATCTGCAGGGACACAAAGCTATATTCTAAACAAGCACATAATTATTAAAAAGCTATATCAACATGACCCAGGAAAAAAAATCTGAATCCAGAATCATAAAGAAAATGTGTCAGGATATATACGCTAACCAGATAGGTGCATTAGTGACATAAGACATGTTGTGTGCTCCATTACACATGCCATGAATAGATAATCTATGCTCCAGAATCTACGTATTGGAACAAATTACTAGGTTCAACCTAATTATTTTGCCATCAATTATGTTACTTGATAATCGGGTTAAAACTAAAACAGAAAAAATATATAAGAATAAAAACACTAATAAGGAAGAAAGTGAATTATTGACAAACATATAATGTTCTGTCTGTGTAAGTCAATGTAAGTCTATTCTAGTCTCTAGAAATATTAATAATGACAGCAACCTAGACAGTGGGTAAACAAAGTGAAAACTATTGCATTATGATGTTTTGTCTGTGCAGTTGGACTAGTCAAATTTTGCTAAAACTATGCATGAGTTATGCTGCTTGATCATAACACCCCTATCTTTCTTAGAAACTGATCCCAGTTAATCAATTTGGAATTTGTTTCTCTCATGACCGCAAGAGCCTATGAAACCAAGTTAGATTTTTTGCTTGTGCTTTTTCAGCTGCATTGATTCAATGAATATATAAATTTCCTCAATTCTTCTATTAAAAGAATTAAAAATTGTTATGCTCGGGCTCCACTTTTAATCCTAAATTTCGTCCAATCATGGTGACTGCCCTGTAAAGGAGGGACAATGAAAAATCAAGCACCCAAAACTAAAGAAGACAAACTTTTAGAGACACAAATAAATTGAAGATTAGACAATATTTTTGTATATATGAAACTCAACCCAACAAACCCTTGAAATATTTGTCATTCCTCAAGAACCTAAAAATTCAAATGAAAATCAAGAATCACTCAAGGCAGACGCAGATCGACAAGACCTTATCAATAAAGGCATTAGAAAAAAGGGAAAGATTGGGAAAAGGTACCACAAAAGGATAGGTTGAAGGACAAACTAGTCATAGCACTAAATGTACCTTTTTAGAGCAGCTTCCTCTTCCTTCACCAGCAACTTCTGGCATCTCAATGCTTCAGCATCCTTGTCAGCAAGCCAGGCCTTCACCTATATGAAAGGAAATTCGTATTTCATCATTACTGTAACTAAGAACTAATAAAGAAAACCATAATTTTTGGGTTAGTGCAATGTAAAAAATGGATGTATAAAGTGCGAAGGGAAAATGCAATGTTTTAAAAATCTGTTAGTGGCAAGGCCTCAAGATCAGAAAACTTTCAATCCATAATAAAATAAATCTAAAACCAGAGGCAGAACTGGTGGCAATCTTATAAAGGTATATATGGGTACTGATATGGAGGAAAGCCTTGCTCTCGTCGCTATGCATTAGATAATATTATCGCTTATTATTTGACACATATAGAAATGTTCATACCCATCAGTGAGAGTGCATGAAAGAGAAGATCACAAGAATAAAAAGGAAGGGAATATAGTGGCGCATGACTATGTGATCAAATGGACAACACCTTTGGTTTGGTGTGGGATAAGTTGTTTCAATTGTTTCTCCAACACACACACGCACTGATTCTTTTGGTTGGGCATTGTTATCATTATGTTCAACAATTATGGTGCAAACAGGAGGTTGGATCGAAAGCGAAAAATCAAAACTTTTACATCCCAACTTTGGCCATTAGAAAAGTAAATGAAAAACCTCAGTTTCAACAACCACTTTTTAACCTTCTCTTTACTATTCTTCACCTCTTGTGACTTTCATATTAGTTACATGGCGCTATAGATATTTTTTTAAGGAAACAAATTCATGTCATTTTATTAAGGATATCAAAGAATACATTTTGAGGAATACAAATGAAATCATGATAGCTAGCATACAGCAAGCTTGTGGGCAACAATGTTGGCTTGCCTCTTGACTAAACTAACAAGAGTTTTTGGATGAATTTAAAAGAGCCATACATCTGGCTAGAATAACATGGAATTTATTTCAACCTTTCTTTGTTGCATTAAGAGTATGTTGGATGAACTTATAGTTGTAGCTCTTGAAGACCACGTTTTGAAGTTGGAGTTGTTGTTGTATCCAAATTAGAGTTTGATGAAATGCAAATGCTTCATCTTCATGTGGTTGAGGCATACCTGGGTGTAACTCAGATCTTGCTCTAATAAGCACACCATTTTGGTCTCACAAACATAATCTGACGCCAAAGGAAGATTGATCCTTCAAGATTGCAGCGTCAACAAAGAAGCATTATGAATTCATTAGCTATCCAATTTCTCTCTGGATTGAGAAGACTACTGAAAATGAGATTTCTGATGATAAGGATGAGGAAGAGAACAAGGATGAGGAGCATAAAGTTGAAGATGTGGATGAAGATAAGGAGAAGGATGAGAAGAAAAAGAAGACCATTAACGAGGTATCTCACGAGTGGTCATTGGTGAACAACTAGAAGCCTATTTGGATGAGGAAACCTGAAGAGATTACAAAAGAAGAATATGCTGCTTTCTACAAGAGTCTTACCAATGATTTGGAAGAGCATTTGGCTGTTAAGCACTTTTCTGTTGAGGGTCAGCTGGAGTTTAAGGCTGTCCTCTTTATCCCCAAGAGGGCACCTTTTGATCTCTTTGACACTAGGAAGAAGCCTAACATCAAATTGTATGTTCGCCGTGTCTTCATCATGGACAACTGTGAGGAGTTGATGCCTGAATATCTTAGCTTTGTTAAGGGTATCCTTTGTTATGAGGATCTTCCTCTGAACATTTCTAGAGAAATGTTGCAGCAAAACAAGATCCTGAAAGTCATCAGGATGAACTTGGTCAAGAAGGGCATTGAGATGTTCTTTGAAATTTCATTGGAACAAGGAAGACTATAACAAGTTTTATGAAGGATTCTCTAAGAACCTGAAACTTGGTATTCATGAGGATTCTCAGAACAAGACAAAGCTAGCTGAATTGCTCAGGTATGACTCCACTAAGTGGTGATGAGATGACCAGCCTCAAGGACTATGTTACCAGGATGAAGGAAGGACAGAATGACATCTACTACATTACTGGTGAAAGCAAGAAAGCTGTCGAGAATTCCCCCTTCCTTGAAAAGCTTAAGAAGAAGGGGTACGAGGTTCTCTACTTGGTTGATGCTATTGATGAGTATGTTGTTGGTCAACTTAAGGAATTTGAGGGAAAGAAGTTGGTCTCTGCTACCAAGGAAGGCCTAAAACAGGAAAATGTTCGAAGATATCCATCACAAAATCATAACCAAGAAAATATAATTAACAAATAAAAAAATTGACATCATCAAATTTAAACCATGGAATTTATAATGATCAAACAGAAAAATGTCTTTCTTACACAACATCCTTTATTTTCTCTGAAGGTGTATGTGGCAGATGCCAAGGCTCACTGAAAGTATTAGGTCCCATAAAGTACATTCTGTGAACATGACTCTAGGACTCCTCAACTCTGTTTGTTTCCAACACCTAGGAAAAGGAAGGAGTGGTCTATTTGAGAACCATGTTGGGTGGGTGCTGGGCCTGGTAATTCATCAACCCCAACAAATTTCATTCTTGCAACACTAAGCACCAGTGCCAACAAGATCAAGAGACCCATAAGAAAAAGACCAAATAGCCAAGGCCCACCAAACCTGTAAATTAACTCTTCAAGGGCTGTGTAATAATCAGGCATATGATATCTGTCCAAAACACATTGGTAGGGACAAGGGGTTTCAGTAATACCACCTGCATAAAAGAAACAAGATAGCAAATTATGCATTGATGTTCCAGATATTAAAATAAGATGGGTATCTTTTAGAAAATACTATGAAGCAAGAATGGGGCCACATTATACCACATACCCCCAAGAATAAATAAAGTAAATGAATGCTAGATTTACAAATAGCATCCACAATATAATAATACTTGAATGAGAAAAAAGTCTCTTGCATGCCTGTTTACGTAATCATCCATTAAACTTATAAAATCTACCTCAGACTGAAATATAAGCAGCACGGTGAGGAAGCTCATTGACAGGACAACTGTGACAAAGTGATTTATCAGATCCAGTAACATTTTTGTAAGTCCTAGCTGGGTATTCCTGGAGGCAAGCAAGAAGTGTAAAACCTTATGAGTACAAAATTTGTAAGTACAAGCATCAGTTAATCATAAAAAAATGGAAAGCAAGAAAGTAGCAAAAGAACACGAGACAAAGAGGGTAAAAACAAAGCTCCTATTAATTTGGTAAGACTCCTCTAATCCAATGTTGTCAAAGCAGTGGTCAGTCTAGGTGCAGAGGAAGGTGGGATCCAATCAAGTGGCTCACCAGCACCAACAGAGTAGCAACATCAGAATAGGCTACTCTCAGGCAAAGCATGATGAACAAAAAACTTGCAACTATGGCATTGCAACAAAATAAATTGTTTTCATCTTTTAAACACTACTAGCCAATGTGTATCCAATTAAAAGGCGCACTGGATCCTACTAAGGCAATTTGAAACTACAAAATTAAAGGTCATTGTCAGTGTCAAAGACAGGAGAGGTAACAAGCTTTAGGCTAAAACACTGATGTGGGCTCCTGTTAAAGCATTCTTCCGTCTCCTGTCTTCACATGAAAATTGCAGTCCATTTTTCCCCAGTCATTTGTAGTCAAATCCAACACTCATCTTCTTCCAATACTTATTAGCAGCATATTTCAAGCTTCTAGGCTTTTATTTAGTTCAGTCATACAAAATCCTTCAACACCAGCACAATTGTCATGACACCCTTAAATCTATACTATCCTGGTAACATGTATGAGACGGACCTTTTTCAATATAGTATTAAGTAGTCATAGAGCAATGCATTGCAAGGACAAAATTTCCATTTTCCAACCTGTCGCAATGTGCCCTTTTGCGGGCGAGCGAAGGCGAGGCTCACGGGTGCGCTTTCCAAAGGAGGAAAGATGCGCGGAGTCGCCACCAACGTTTATTTATGGAAAACGTCAGAAAAACCGAAGGAAACCGATCGAAATGAAAATTCTAAGTTCGGGAGTTGTATTTACGTTTAAGGAAGGTATTAGCACCTCTTACGTTTGTCTCAAAGGACAACAGCCTATTTTTCAGAATTGTGGAAATTGTGTTATCTTAACTTTTATTTCTTTTTATTTTTTTGAGGTCGACAAAAGCGGGCTCTTGCTCCTACGTACCCTCCATCGAAGAGGAAATCAGACCTACGTAGTTCTTTCTTATGCGTGAATCAAGTGATTCTTTTTACTTGAAAGGTGATCATTTTAAGGCGTTGAACCTTAAAAATGATCCATTTTACTTGGTAAGAAACTGAAAAGATAAACTTTCAAAACCCTATTTTTTGTGGACGAGCTTGACTAGGCGAGTTGATTTTAGCCTTAGTTTCACTTTAGTTATTAGTCAATTCAATTAAGAATGAGAAATCCCAAAGAGAAAACGTCTGATTGATTTTTCGCTTTATTTTATTAAAAGATATTTTTGATTATTATATTATTATTTTACCTCTTTTTGGTTTAATCGTGGTTACAACGTGAACGATCGGTTAGATTTTGTTGTAACAGTGATTAAACGAGATTACAACACAAATGATCGGTTGAAATTTATTTTATCATTTATTAGGCGAGAAAACGGCTTAAATAAACGGTTAAAGCACGTTAAAAACGGAAGAAAAGAAAACTGAAAGTAAACGAAATTAAAGTGAAAGTACACAAAACAAGAAATGAATTGAAAGTCTCGGATTCGAAAAATTACCCATTGAAGAATGAAGAACAAACGAAGAACGGATGAAGAACAGTGAAGAACGATGAAGAACGATGAAGAATTTCCACATAATCGCTTACGTAAGCGTTATGGAAGTACTTCAACTCGATTTTTCTTCACGAAAATCTATTTTTTGCCCAAAATAGCCGAAATGCATAGCCAAAGGGGGTCTTGAACATTTTGAAACAGCTCCCCCCTCCCCTATTTATAGAAAAAAAGGGAGGTGCTTGCCGCCCGGAGACTTAATGAAGAAGATTTCTAAGCGCACCCGAATTACTAAGTTCACCCCCCTTTTCGTATTTTACGGAAAAGTTACGGAAGCCTTATGGAAGTGTTTTCGAATTTGATTTTCATCTTTTTTCTCTTCCCTTTCACCAATGTTAAGGGGAATATGCTTACCCAAGATTTTCGGAAATTTTACGGAAGTATTACGGAAGTCGCGGAAGCCCCGGAAACCATTTTTCAAAAACGTGGAGGAGCTTGCCGCCCAATTGCTTCCTCCTTAAGCAATCCAACTTCCAAAATGGTCTAGAAGGGCCTAGACTCGAATTTCTATTTACACCCCTATCTTGATAAGTTCACCCCACCTTCTTTCGTAATTTACGGAAAAGTTACGGAAGCCTTACGGAAGCATATATGACTTAACTTTCATCTTTTTTCTCTTCCCTTTCACCAATGTTAAGTGGAATATGCTTACCCAAGGTTTTCGGAAATTTTACGGAAGCCGCGGAAGCCTCGGAAACCATTTTTCAAAAACGTGGAGGAGCTTGCCGCCCAGTTGCTTCCTCCTTAAGCAACCTAACTTCCAAAATGTTCTGGAAGGGCCTAGATTTGAATTGTTATTTACACCCCTATCTTGTTAAGTTCACCCCCATTTACCTTTTTTGGTGATTCTTTTTCCGTAACGTTACGAAACTTTACGAATTTCGTAACGATACTTATTTTCTTTCCGTAAGGTTACGGATCCTTACGGATCATGTATTTACTCTTTTTTAGCTTTCGAAGAAGTTACGGAAACTCACGGATTGCGTAACAATACCTCCTTTTGGTTTCCGCCACATTACGGAATTTCACGGATCGCGTAAGCCTGCTTCCTTTTGATTTTCGGCATGTCTCGGGACTTCACATATTGTGAAACAAAGGATGCCAAGTATCTCAAAGCGGCCGATCAAAGGTTGCATATTATCAAGTAATAATCCCCGGACGAAATTAGGGTATGACAGTTGCCCCTCTTTACTTACCTTTTATCGGAGATAAGAGGAAAGCAAAGATAAGACACTGATTTCGTCCGTCTTGCCCTTTCCGTGACTAGTCTATGACGACTCTCGTCTCTACTCCTTCTTTTTCTGCACAACACAAAACAAAATACAAACAACAACAAAAACAACAATATCATAATATACATATACACGTTTGGCAAAGAAATCAATCGGGAAAATAACAAAGATCACATTTCCCAGTCAGGAGGATCCGCACTTGACGATGAAAAACCCTGGAGAACGGAGGATTGCACTAGAGGATCCTCACTAGTCAATCATGAAGTATGGCTCCAAACTCTTTGGGTGGAGGATGCATGAACGAAAACGCAATTCATGGGGCTCCAGATAAAAGGCGAGGATGGAGGATTGCACTAGAGGGTCCTCACAAGTCAATCATGAAGCATAGCTCCAAACTCGAAGGTGGAGGACACATGAACAGCGCTAGGCAATGACATTCCTAGGGCTCCGAAAAAAGTGGAGAATGGAGGATTGCACTTGAGGGTCCACACTTAGGCAATCATGAAGCATAGCTCCAAACTCGAAGGTGGAGGACACATGAACAGCGCTAGGCAATGACATTCATGGGGCTCCGAAAAAAAGGGAGAATAGAGGATTGCACTTGAGGGTCCACACTTAGGCAATCATGAAGCATAGCTCCAAACTCGAAGGTGGAGGACACATGAACAACGCTAGGAAATGACATTCATGGGGCTCCGAAAAAAAGGGGAGATTGGAGGATTGCACTTATGGGTCCATACTTAGGCAATCATGAAGCATAGCTCCAAAGTTGAAGGTGGAGAACACATGAACAACGCTAGGCACTGACATTCATGGGGCTCCGAAAAAAAGGGGAGAATGAAGGATTGCACTTGAGGGTCCACACTTAGGCAATCATGAAGCATAGCTCCAAACTCGACGGTGGAGGACACATGAACAGCGCTAGGAAATGACATTCATGGGGCTCCGAAAAAAAGGGGAGAATGGAGGATTGCACTTAAGGGTCCACACTTAGGCAATCATGAAGCATAGCTCCAAACTCGAAGGTGGAGGACACATGAACAGCGCTAGGCAATGACATTCATGGGGCTCTGAAAAAAAGGGGAGAATGGAGGATTACACTTGAGGGTCCACACTTAGGCAATCATGAAGCATAGCTCCAAACTCGAAGGTGGAGGACACATGAACAACGCTAGGCAATGACATTCATGGGTCTCCGAATAAAAGTGGAGAATGGAGAATTGGCGAACAGTGCTAGGCAATGACATTTGCGGGGCTCCAGACTCGAAGGTGGAGGACACATGAACAGCGCTAGGCAATGACATTCATGGGTCTCCGAAAAAAGTTTGTTGGCAGGACCGAACGGTCCACCGGGTTTTTCCACCTAAAAGGAAAACATGCTTTTTGCAAAGAAAAATAAATCATTCGTGAGAGCACCATATCTTAGAGAAACAATATACTTGTGCTAAGGGTAATCGTCCTTGTAACCGAGAATGAAGGGCAGGATGTCAACTTTTAGCTTTTAAATGAACATGCAGGGGAAACATCAGGCTAAGCTGAAAATAAATCACTCATAGTGTATAAAACTCACACATGCAAGTGTTTTATCCTATTCCCAAACCATAACTGCACCATGACTCTATTTTGCACACGACTTCCTATCGAATCAAAGATCAAACGTACGATCACGGATCAATAGGATTTTCTCGAGGGTAGTGTTTTTGGAGAGGAAGCTGGGTGTTTCGGTCTTTTCCTCTTTGTTCATGTGGGGTGGGATATCGCCAGTCGAGAATGGCAATCTGAAAGGAAGAGACACCAAAAATGGGTTTCCCTTTGCCGGCAGTCACTTACCTTGCCGAGAATTTATCTGGATTGAAGATTTAAAATTCCATTTCTTTCATTGACCCAAAATTATTCTGTTTGCCTCCGCTTTTTTCCATTTTCACTTCCCTTCGACCTTCGATCGGGAATCCTTCCTTTTCTTTTTTATTGTTCTTTTCTTTATTTTCATCTTTTTCTTTTTCTTTCTTTCCATTTATTCCTTTTCTTTCTTTTCACTTCTCCTTCCCCATCCCTTTGTTTGGGACATCGGGTTTTAGCATTCTATTCGCTCTCCCTTGAGGAGATTTTGCTGTCCTTTGCTTCGGGGAAGGAATGAGGATTCTTTTTTATAGGCCAAGGTTCAAAAAGGTCTAAGGTTGTGTTTCAATGGGGTCTTTTATCGTGGGAACCCAATCTTTATATTTGGGGCGAAACAAATTTGGGTGTCAAGGTGTCGATTTCGGGCCGAACTTCCATATTATTCCATAAGGCACGCGTGACAATGATGATTTGAAAACAACGTGCAAAATTAGTCATGGCTACAGCCAGGTGGGCACTCAAGCATCTCGTTTATGGCATTGTGATACTACGGTTGGGAATTTACACAAACAGACCCAACGTTTCCAAGTTATGTTCTTTCATCAGTTTAATGAATTCATCCATTCTTATCTTGGTTATTCCGGAAAATAAACTCTTAGCGTCAGTCCCTTGTTTCCAGAAGATACGTTTGCTCTTTACGAATGATTTATATTTCTTAACTATAACATGTCGACCTTTGCGGTCTTTCTTTCTTTTTCCTTTTTGTTTCATTTTTATATATTCACAAAATTATACACCTATGGTCCTCTATGAAGAAATTTTTCTTTGTATATCTACACTCTTATACATGACAAACTTTTTCTGTATACGCATTGGAACTCTCTCTCTTTACGTCACATGATCAAACCCTATTTACATTCAAAGATCTTTTTCATTTTTCTCCAACGCACACCTATGGCTCATACAAAAGTTTCTTTATATACACTCGTTGTTCACACACACAAGAATTTCTCTCCACGCATCACTTATACACACAAAAACCTTCTATACACATTTTCCTTTTACATACATGTATATATATAAACATTTTTTCTTTTCCTTTATATATGTAGACATTTTATTCACAACACTTCTTTCCTTTTTTATCATGATTTTGGTTCATTTTATTTTTAGGACGACGTTCCTAAATGGAAAACTCCACACGACTCCGGAATTTCAAAAAACACTATTGACAACAAAGAAGTAAATACTAACGTAACAGTTCAAACGACATGTATGCACAAAACAAAAGTCAATCAAAACGAAACAAACGTTAGTCCCTCAGTTAAACAAAAGATAGCATACAAATGATAAATGATGGAACATACGAATTTGGGGATCCCACAGTCATGTGGCTCCGCATGCCCCCGGACTCTTGGGTCACGGTAACAAAAAGTGGGGTGGTCGACAAAAGCAGGTCTTTTGCTCCTACGTATCCTCAATTTGTGATGAGGAACTCAGACCTACGTAGTTCTTGCTAACTGTGAGACTAAAAATAGTCTCGGTGTTTTCTTCACCAAAATGCGAACATGCTTTAGTAAAGAGACAAAACTTCCAACTGATCAGAGCAACATATGCTTTTGGATGAAAAACAATGTGTCTATCGGGGAAGGAGAGCATGCTGATGAAATTTTCTCATAACCGTAAATGAGATTTTGGATGTTAGCATTTCATTTCTAAATGACCATTTAGAGGAAGCACTGGGTCCAACAAAGATAGGAGAAAATCACTCAAAGTGTATCAATCTCACACAGGTAAGTGTTTTATCCTAATTCCGAACCATAGATATGTCATGACTTGATTTTGCAAATCATTTCCTATCAAATCAAAGATTACATGCGTGATCATGGATCAATAATGGTTTTTAGGTGGGGAATTTGGCTTTGAGTGTTTTTTCCTTTTCCTTTTGTGTTTTTGGTAGTGCGTGGCGAGAAAGTCGCTAGCGCACAGGATTTTGTCAGCAATCAAAGGGAGAGGACCACTTTAGGTCGTGGTTTCCTTTTTCTTGTTTACTTGGTGACAATTCTGTATTGTTCAGATATTGTCTGGTCCAAAGACCTTTCTGGATGTTTCTTCTGTTTTCTTCCGATTCTTGATCGGGAATTTTCTTTCCTTCTCTCTTTTTTTTTTTGCTTTCTCCTACTCTTTGATTGGGAATTTTTCTTTTCTTCTTTTTTTTTTGTTGTTTTCCGAGGGCAAGGATTGACATTCTCACCCTGGGTCAAGGTTTATGATAAGTTGGGATTTTGGCTCAAGGCTTGTAGAACGGCTGGTCATGATATATGTCAGGGTTTGGCCAGCGGTTCGGGGATAAAGGGGATGTCCTACATTATTTCCATGATACACATGCAACAACGATGATTAGGAAATTTTATGCAAAACTGGTCATGCATGCACCCATGTGGACACTCAAGCATCAAGTTTTTATGGTCATGTGACACTAGGGCTCAGGATTCATTTTCCCTATTATAAGTCAACCCAGTGTTTCCAAAATATGTTCTTTTATCAAATCATGCATTCATCCGAGTCCATTTTGGGCGTTCGGAAAATTTTCACACCATTCGCTCTTCAGGTGTATACACATTTTTTTTCAGAAACTGGTTAAGATCAGTAAAATCTTTCAAAGAAAAGTTGGAAATTATCTTTTTCACAAGCATGTTGTTTTTTAGCTAGACAACTTTTATTTTTTATTTTTTTCTTATTTTCTATTTTTTTTCCTTCCTTCTTATTCTTTTCTTGCTCACTCTCTTTTTGCTCTCTTTTTTTCCATGAGGTATTTTGCTATATACATGCGTGTCCAAGGTATCTTGCTACCTAAACATACATATATATGTTTTGTGAGATATTTTTGCTACATACATGCATATCCAAGGTATCTTTCTACCTAAACATACATACATACATACATACATACATATACATATATATATATATATATATATATATATATATATATATATATATATATATATATATATATATATATATATATATTTTGTGAGGTATGACTACCTTCCGAGCTTGTGCTTGTTTTATTTAAATTCCTAGGATCATGAGCAACTAGGTGTGTCCTACTATGACTTGAGAAACAAAAGGTGATCAAATAACAAGCAAAAATTTAAAAGTTACTAGGTTGCCTCCTAGTAGCGCTTCTTTAACGTCTTGAGCTGGACGCGTGATGGCTTGTCGGTCATGGACCTAGTACTTTGCTTACCTTTGGCTTTGGACTTGGTCGCCTATTAGTCGGCCATGGGTCGTAAACAACGCTCTAACCTTTTTGTGGATGAGCTGAGGTGAACTCTAGAGGTGATGGCGGTGCGTCTCTTGCCCGCTGCTGGCCATCCCCAGGCTGCTGTGGTGTTTCGCCCTGCGCCTGCCTGGAGACGCAGTACTTCTTGATGAAAGCTCGATTAGTAGGGGGCCTGATGCCCTTGCTGGAGGTTACAGGCACTCCGTAGAACTGACAGAGACCCGTAATTAGAGCTTGACAACTCCAAGACCCTGTTGGACTTCTTCGGGTCCACTGGGTGTCTTGCAGGTGCGATCCCTGCAAACAATAGATGAAATCAGAAATCAGTTGAGCGATGTGCATACTTACCTATGATGACGTGACCTTGCCGGGGGGAACGGGCACCCTGTAGGACTATAGAGGCCCGTAACCAGAGCTGGAAACCCCAGGGGCCTGTTGGACTTCTCTGGGTCCACTGGGTGTCTTTGTGGGTGCCATTCCTGCAAACAATAGATGGTATCAGAAATCAGTTGAACCATATGTATACTTACATATGTCACGATGGCATGACCTTGTTGGGGGAACGGGCACCCGGTAGGACTGACAGAGGCCCGTAACCAGAGCTGGAAACCCCAGGGCCCTGTTGAACTTCTTTGAGTCCACTGGGTGTCTTGTGGGCGCGATCCCTGCAAACAATAGATGACATCATAAATCAATTGAGCCATGTGCATACTTACCTATGTCATGACGGCACAGACCAACTGATACATCTGCAAGGGGAGATTGGCATTGTGGTCGCTGGGCAGAATGTTGCCAAATAGCAACGTCATCCACGTAAGGATGGTCATGTTGGTGCGCATGGTCCGCACTCGTCTTTTTGCAGCGGCACGGGGGAAATCTTGCCTCGGTATGCATAGCAGATGCGTGATAGCCTCCCTCTCTGGATGTGCTCGCACAGTTGGTCGCCGTCCAATATCAGGGGGGTAGCCCAGGAACCGTTGAAAGGAAACCGTGGCCCCCGTAACCGGGAGCGCAAGTCTCGGTTAAGCATCTAAGGGCAAAGGACCTTATATTCTTCTAAGGTGTGGATATGGAGCACACTGAAAATGAGGACGCGTAGCCCTCTAAAGGTGAGGACGTGCAGCCCTCTACAGGCGAGGATGTGCAGTCCTCTGATGGCGAGGACATATGGTCCTCTAAAGGTGATAGGTACTAGTACCCAAGGGTCCACCTTTATGAGAAAACAAGAGATCGGCCCATCGAGAGGGCCGGTCATCCAACAAGATTGGACACGAGATGTAGGAAATCTATGCAGTTAACATGATATTTAGGGATGCAGACGCATGCAACCTTTGTTGGGAAATTTGGTAACGCTGACCTCATATGAAACAATGCAATGCAATGGAAAGTTGTACAATGTTCATGAAATTCTATCCCTATTTTGTGATTTTGATTTTGATTTAATTTTTTTTGGAAAACACAGATTGACTGTCCTTTTTAAAAAGGTGATAATTCATGCAACCTTATCCTATCTTTTGCAAATCTCTCCAGGAACTCCCTCAGAGTGTATATTCTGTTTGATTTAGTCACTTGACCATTTTGGAGTGATGACAATGGAGCCGTTTGACATTTAATCAATCTATTGAAATTCCAGGGCTTGTCTCCCCCCTTTTTTTCTTGTTTAAAAACATCGACGGGTGAGAACTTTTGATCTGCCCCTATGTTCACTTGGGGCTCATGCACGATGCCCCTCATTGCCCAGTGTAAGCCTTTGAGGTACCAATTGTTATCTTTTGCCATGACCTTGTAGCTGGGAACCTATTGGGTGAAAACCTCTAATCTGCCCCTAGGTTCGCTTGAGGTTTTTGCATGGTGCCTTTTGTTGCCCCAGTGTAAGGCTTTGAGGTACAATCGTTGTCTTTCGTCATGACCTTGTAGCAAGGAACCTATTCGGTGAGAACTTCTAATCTGCCCCTAGGTTCGTTTGAGGTTTATGCATGGGGCCATTCATTGCCCCAATGTAGGGCTTTGAGGTACAATCGTTGTCTTTCGTCATGACCTTGTAGCAAGGAACCTATTAGGTGAGAACTTCTAATCTGCCCCTAGGTTCGTTTGAGGTTTATGCATGGGGCCTTTCATTGCCCCAGTGTAGGGCTTAGAGGTACCAATTGTTGTCTTGTTTTCTCAACCTCGTAGTGAGGAAGAATGAAAGATGCACTTGATTCTTGCAAAAAGAATTTTCCAAGGACGAGAAATAGTTGAAGGATCTTTCAGTTGATGGATAAAGTCAAATGACTCCTATGTAGAAGCAAGATGTTTTGATGTCTTGATGATGCTAAAGGATCAAGTGCTTCTAAGTTTTACTCAAGACAAGAATCCAAGAAAATCAAGATATATGATCAAGTTGATCTCTAGAATCTTTAGGAAGAAGTTTCCAAATTGAAAATACAAAAGGTTTGACCAAAGAATTCTATCATTTCAAATTGAGATTTTCTCTCTGGTAATCGATTACCAGCAGCTGAAAAATGTTTATAACAGTCACTAGAAATATGAATTCAAAATTTATAACGTGTAATCGATTACACAAGTCTTGTAATTGATTACCAGAGGGGATTTTCAGAATATAATTCCCAGGAGTCACATCTATTCAAATGGTTTATGAACGGCCATCAAAGGTCTATTTATATGTGACTTGGAAACACGAATTTAAAGAGAGTTTTCATTGCCCAAAAAGTTTTATCCTCTCAAAAGATTAAGAGATTTTCTAAACTGAAATGTCTTTATCCTCTCAAAAGATTCCTTGGTCAACCACTTTCATATTCAATAAAGAATTTTGATTGATCTTCATTGTACAATCCATCTCTTTTAAGAGAGACCTCTTCTTCTCTTCTTCTTATTTCTGAAAAGGGATTAAGAGACCGTGGGTCTCTTATTGTAGGGGATTCTTGAACACAAGGGAAGGGTTGTCCCTGTGTGCATTGTTAATCCGAAAAGAGAGAGTGAAAGTTTAATTGGGGAATAGTTTTTGTATCTTAATTTAACCCCCCCCCCTTCTGAGGCCATTTGTCCAACATCCTATTCTTGATAACTCACTTCTCTCTAAAAAGACAAACTTTCCAGGATGATAAAATGAGGTCACATGAACGTCTTGAAAACACAGTCAATCAAATGCTTATTTTCTTTTTGAACACTTTTTTTTTTATTTTTATTTTGAAACTTATTTGTTTTGAACTTTACTCGTTGTTTTATGGCGCCCCCAACAATGTGCAAGATGAATAATCTCTGATTGAACGGTCTTGGAAGTCCAAACTCAGGAGCACATGTCGCTTGAGCAAACAGACCAATGGCTTGCACCCACATTCCGGTGAAAGTTGAATAAGCAAAGATGTGTTTATGAGAGGATGAGGGACAAAGATATCAACTTCATCCATTTCATTGTAACTGTGGTTTACAATAATGGTACAAACTTGAAAATCCTGATGAGTCATTAGAGACATCTAACAACAGCTTTCAAAATTGCCCCATGTGTGGCATTTCTTGTCAATGTCAGGATTTACACGTGATTCTCCTCAAATTTTAGCCAGCCCGCATCAATTAGACCTTGCACCTTACGCTTCAGGCCCCTACAATGCTCAATGGAATGCCACGGGGCTTCTCCGTGACAAGCACACATTGCGTTCGAGTCGTATTCTCGGAGAAATGGAGGTTGATGAACCTTGGTTGGGGTTATGGCTACCATTGAATTATCAAGTAGATATGGGAGCAAGTCAGCATAGGACACTGGAATTGGGGTGAATTCTATAGGCTTTCTCGCTGCAAAATTCATTTCTTGGTTGGTGTTTTTGGATTGTGCTAAAGGTGATGTTCATCATTGGAAGTGCGGTAGACAGACTTTGTGGTTGATTTAAGGATGGCCTTTGTCGATAACTGGGCGGTGGGTAAGGAGAAGGTTTGTTATTGGCTGAGTAATGACATTGTTGGGTTGGTGGGAAACTTGGCTGTATAGGAATGGCAGTCACAGCATGGGCTTCTCCCTCATTCTCACCCTCACAGCACTGCCTAACGAAGGCAACCACTAGGTCCTTCCAAGAATGGACTCGGGAAGGTTCCAAGTTAGTGTACCAGGTAACAGCTACCCTAGTAAGACTTTCTTGGAAGGAATGTATCAGCAATTCCTCATCTTTTGCATATGCCCCCATCTTCCGATAATACATCTTTAGATGGTTCTTGGGGCAAGTAGTCCCCTTGTACTTGTCAAAGTCCAGCACCTTGAACTTGGGAGGGGTGTTGATATTGGGTACTAGGAACAACTCTCCTAGGTTAGCAAAGGCATAATCTTCACCTCTTTCAATGGCCCTGAGCCTTTCCTCTAGATGATCCAACTTTCCCATTTCTGCCATAGCATGAGGGTTTTTACTTGTCGTGAAATGCAAGAGGTGTAGCTGGGGGTGATACTGAGGGCCTTCCGAAGTGTTTTCAAGGGGTATACCACCAACTGCTTGCCCTTCAGTGGCATATTCGAGCCAAGGCTCGAAGTCGGCTAGATTGTGATGGGGAATTTCATGTGTCTCCCCCATGGTTTAAGAGACATGTGCATGATCAGTTCGGGGTTGTTGGCTCTCAATGGGTATAGGAGTGGAGTTATTGACATTCTTATTGGGAGTGTACGCCACATTGGGTGGCGTATAGTTGAGAGGCAAGCCATATGGCGGGAAGGCGTGCTCGTTTTGAATTTGCACATCATGGGGGCCGCCCGTACTTCCCAAATCTTTGCCTACCATATCTGAGGTTGGATGATTCATTTGGTTGATGCCGGATGGGGACATCAGGTTCACCTTAGCAACAACGCTGGTAGCGGCAATTGCAACCGCATTGGCTTCCATTATCTTCTTCACGCTCATCATGGCCTCCATCATTGCGGCCATTTGCTCTTTCATGGCCTCCATGTCAGCCTCCATCTACTCTTGTACCTCCTCCGCTTTACCCATTACTCTAGCTCTAGCACGGGTTCGGTAAGGGCACCGTAAAGCATGTTTTTTTATATAACAATGATTAAGTTCTTTTTTATTTTATTTTTCAAGGAAAGAATGTACTGAGCAATGCAACCAATGAAAAGTATGGATGTACGCGAATGATGCATAGTTGAAGTATTGCGAATTTTTACGCAGGACATGGGGTTGAATCAATTTAGATTTTCAACATGGTCCATGACATCTTTGTCAAGGTGAAGCTGGAAGTAACAAGGATATCAACAATCCTAAACGTGTTTGGCAGTAGACGACGCAATGATGTAACACGATCCATCTTTTACCACAAATTTTGCAAGATGGTTACTTCCATACTTCAACTTGACTCGATGAACCTTTTCGTAAAAGCGCGAGCTTGGTTCAACCCCATAACCCAGGGAATGGCAATTTTGATCGCCAATACTTCAACAACATTTCATAGGGATGAAAGACTCAAGAATACGCACGCTATGCATGGAAAATGTAATTATGATATTGAGATGCCCGAAGAGACATCCTTTCTTAATTAACCACGCATTAGGTACCATGCTCGATCATTTTATTTTGTTGTTTGTGTTTTTTTTTTTTAATTTTAGACATGGGTTTATGATCCCAACATGGTTGGCTCATGGTACCTAACACATGCAACTAAGAATGCATCATGAATTTTCATGCTTCCCTTTTTTTGTTTTTGTTTTGTAGAGGAAAATACAAGGATCATGTATGAGCAAACATGTAGAACAAAAAGTATGTTGAACGCATATGCATGATGATGCAATGACTCATGCAAAATGGGATGCTAGAATATGATAACGGACAAATGTAGGAACGATATGTTCATTATGATGCTGAAGAGATGTTTATGCGGTGCATGATATGAATGCATTTACGGACACGAGGGCCCGGAAAATCTTCTCTCCTTACTGCGCATTTGGGGGCACAGTGCCCCATGTGTGCAGTTAAGAAGACGATATGGATCTTTCGACTTCCCACGACAAAAGACGAGACCCACATACAACGCATGTGTGACGGCATGATGCAGATGCACAAAAGCGCAACAGGGGGATGCACAGAGTACGACAATATCCATAAATAATTACAAGCAAAGGCGTATATGACATTTAGGACTACATGCATGGCACTGTTTAAAACGGCACGCAACGTGATCGCTTCGTGCCCCAATTTTAGGGACCTATGGGATAATATCTAGGGGTCTCTAATAACTACTCCCAACGATTCATAACTTACATGGCTGTTTTCTAGTGGTATCATCACTCAAGATAATAATATTGTGGCGGTATGGAATACCAGCGACAACATATTATAAAGAGAGAAAGCTCTAGACGAGGTTTCACTATTATCAAGCAAGTCGGAGACCTAGCATGATGATAGATTCACCTCCACTCCTTAAATTCCCATGAACCCGGGTGTAGGGCCCCTTTTTACTCAAACCCGTGGGTGCTTAGTGTAAAAATGTGGAAAAGACAGCAGTTATTACATTTTACATAATTTAATAAATGCACACACAAGGTTTCACAATTCCACAATTTCTTAGAATAGGCCTAACTCACAAAAAGGTCCCCAGTGGAGTCGCCAACTGTCGCAATGTGCCCTTTTGCGGGCGAGCGAAGGCGAGGCTCACGGGTGCGCTTTCCAAAGGAGGAAAGATGCGCGGAGTCGCCACCAACGTTTATTTGTGGGAAACGTCGGAAAAACCGAAGGAAACCGGTCGAAATGAAAATTCTAAGTTCGGGAGTTGTATTTACGTTTGAGGAAGGTATTAGCACCTCTTACGTTTGTCTCAAAGGACAACAGCCTATTTTTCAGAATTGTGGAAATTGTGTTATCTTAACTTTTATTTCTTTTTATTTTTTTGAGGTCGACAAAAGCGGGGCTCTTGCTCCTACGTACCCTCCATCGAAGAGGAAATAAGACCTACGTAGTTCTTTCTTATGCGTGAATCAAGTGATTCTTTTTACTTGAAAGGTGATCATTTTAAGGCGTTGGACCTTAAAAATGATCCATTTTACTTGGTAAGAAACTGAAATGATAAACTTTCAAAACCCTATTTTTTTGTGGACGAGCTTGACTAGGCGAGTTGATTTTAGCCTTAGTTTCACTTTAGTTATTAGTCAATTCAATTAAGAATGAGAAATCCCAAAGAGAAAACGTCCGATTGATTTTTCGCTTTATTTTACCAAAAGATATTTTTGATTATTATATTATTATTTTACCTCTTTTTGGTTTAACCGTGGTTACAACGTGAACGATCGGTTAGATTTTGTTGTAACAGTGATTAAACGAGATTACAACACAAATGATCGGTTGAAATTTATTTTATCATTTATTAGGCGAGAAAACAGCTTAAATAAACGGTTAAAGCACGTTAAAAACAGAAGAAAAGAAAACTGAAAGTAAACGAAATTAAAGTGAAAGTACACAAAACAAGAAATGAATTGAAAGTCTCGGATTCGAAAACTTACCCGTTGAAGAATGAAGAACGAACGAAGAACGGATGAAGAACGGTGAAGAACGACGAAGAACGATGTAGAATTTCCACATAATCGCTTAGGGAAGCGTTACGGAAGTACTTCGACTCGATTCTTCTTCACGAAAATCTATTTTTTGCCCAAAATAGCTGAAATGCATAGCCGAAGGGGGTCTTGAACATTTTGAAACAGCTCCCCCGTCCCCTATTTATAGAAAAAAAGGGAGGTGCTTGCCGCCCAGAGACTTAATGAAGAAGATTTCTAAGCGCACCCAAATTACTAAGTTCACCCCCCTTTTCGTATTTTACGGAAAAGTTATGGAAGTGTTTTCGAATTTGATTTTCATCTTTTTTCTCTTCCCTTTCACCAATGTTAAGGGGAATATGCTTACCCAAAGTTTTCGGAAATTTTACAGAAGTATTACGGAAGTCGCGGAAGCCCCGGAAACCATTTTTCAAAAACGTGGAGGAGCTTGCCGCCCAATTGCTTCCTCCTTAAGCAACCCAACTTCCAAAATGGTCTAGAAGGGCCTAGACTCGAATTGCTATTTACACCCCTATCTTGATAAGTTCACCCCACCTTCTTTCGTAATTTACGGAAAAGTTACGGAAGCCTTACGGAAGCATATATGACTTAACTTTCATCTTTTTTCTCTTCCCTTTCACCAATGTTAAGTGGAATATGCTTACCCAAGGTTTTCGGAAATTTTACGGAAGTATTACGGAAGCCGCGGAAGCCCCGGAAACCATTTTTCAAAAACGTGGAGGAGCTTGCCGCCCAGTTGCTTCCTCCTTAAGCAACCCAACTTCCAAAATGTTACGGAAGGGCCTAGATTTGAATTTCTATTTACACCCCTATCTTGATAAGTTCACCCCCCTTTACCTTTTTTGGTGATTCTTTTTCCGTAACGTTACGAAACTTTACGAATTTCGTAACGATACTTATTTTCTTTCCGTAAGGTTACGGATCCTTATGGATCATGTATTTACTCTTTTTTAGCTTTCGAAGAAGTTACGGAAACTCACGGATTGCGTAACAACACCTCCTTTTGGTTTCTGCCACATTACGGAATTTCACGGATCACGTAAGCCTGCTTCCTTTTGATTTCCGGCATGTCTCGGGACTTCACATAATGTGAAACAAAGGATGCCAAGTATCTCAAAGCGGCCGATCAAAGGTTGCATATTATCAAGTAATAATCCCCGGACGAAATTAGGGTATGACACAACCTTATATAAAGCTTGAAAGCAAATTGAAGTATTGGTGCTTCATAGAAATATACTATATTTTTGGCATAGTAGAAAAATTAAGAAAAGAAAAGACAATATGCCTCAACTAAAACAAACAACCCAGTCCGTTGGCCTCTTCAGCCCCAAAAGCCTTTAAACACTGTAGTGCTAAAGCTTTGCAAATAGAAGACTTCAAGGAATATTTTTCACCAAAATACAAAGGTTGGTGTAATATCTGACGATGGGTGTAATGGAACAGAAAGGTATGTAATGGGACAAAATGGAATTAAATTAGCATACCATTCTGATATGAACGAACTTTTACAAGTAAGAAACAGTGGAGTATAGCTCCTTCTAATAGGGAATCTAAACTTAGAAAACAAAACATAAATATTGAAACACCTACAGATTTTTGGGGGTGACATGTAATCAGAAACATAACATATTTTCACCAATATTCACTATTGGTCCCCCAAATAAAGGTCAGCTTCTATTTTGATTTTTCAGTATCTCATTGCTAGAAATATGCTCAAAATACCTGAGTCTTGTCAACCTGGCTTCATAAGCCAACCACCATATGGAGGCTGGAAAAAATAATGCATAACCTAAATAGTGATGATGACCATTATGATAAAACTAATATCCCTCCACATACATTTAACCATTAAAATAACAAATTTAGACAAACTACTAGGACAAAGAATGAGGTCACACATCCAACAAATATGGAAATCCAAGATCAAAAGGCCTAGCTAGAGCACATAACAGAATTGGGGGAAGTGGAAAGAAAAAATACCTCACAAAAGGTACCATACAACCCTTTGGGGAAAGCCTTCCTAGTTATAGTCCCATTTGCTCCAGAGCCACCCTGGCCCTTACCCTTTCCTCCCTTATCATAATCAGATAAAATTATGAAGTTCTGAAATTGCCATTATGACATAAACAAAAAGCAACTGCAGAAACTGAAATGAAATAGAGAGCTAAAATAGAAAAGTTTAACAGAAAAAAAATTGATAAATTCATACAAAAAAGAGGGGATATTTTAAAGTTTTCAAAAGTTAGGGACTGCAGTCACCCCCTGAAGCTGTACATAGTTCCCCTCCAACCCAAAGAGAAACATGTCCATGTCCTCATGAGAGGAATAATTACCATTAGCATATACACACTAAAAATTATTTTGGGACTAAAATAAGAATTAAATTTTGATACACTGACTGTAGGATTTTTACACTACCAACTTACGAGAAATTATCCTAGATATGACTTTTAAAGCAATCATCATAAAAGTTAACAATCTAATCATACATGACAACTCATAATTGAACGAGTGTAAAAAAATCTTTATATTGTCTATTCCAATTAAATTCTTAAAAAATACGAGCTAAAAGTTACAAGTTTATAACACCAAAGCAAACAATGAAAAGCAAAAAGTTCTATAATTACAACCCCCGCACTCAAGAAAAAGAAATACATTGGCCTAAAAGGTTAACAGAAAAAGTTTGCTACAGTTTCACAGACCTCAAACATTTCAGGATCTGAAATGAGTGATGACCATTGTGACTGTCCTTCTATGCTAGAGTAGTCTTTTAGGGTCCAGTTAAGAGGGTTTGACTAGAGTAGAAAGGCCAAAAGTGCTAACTTGGCCATTATCAAGTGCATCTGGCTGCAACAGGGTTGATGTGTCATCATTTTCTCATATTTCTTAACCCTTTTGTCACCATTTTAATTACTGATTAGCCTTAATTGTCAAATTAATTATGCAGTTCTATCATTTGGGCCTACTGGATTAATTTAGTGTTTTTAATTTAATTTTAAGAGAATTATAAGCAATTGGGCTTGAATCCAGAATTGGGCTTGGACTTGAAAAGAGCAGACTATTTTATTCTACCAAATTTTATCTTATCTAGATTTTATTTTATTTATGGGCTTGAATTTAAAACAGATTTGTAAGCTTTGGGGCTGAAAACTATATAGCAACACCAAGGTTCTAGTTTAGGCTCTCTTCTCTCTCCTTCCTCTCTCTTTCCTCTCTCTCTTCTCCCCTCTCTCTTTTTCGTTTTAGTTTTCAGAGTGCTACTCTCTTTTTTGTTTTAGTCACTTTTCGTTTTAGCAATAAAATTTCGTTCTCTATTGATTAATGAAAGGCTAAGTCTCCACCGTTGTTTTCTCATGAGGATCAAGCACAGTTCTCTTTGAGGTTCTATTATTACTATTAAATTCTGATCAGTTTTTCCTCTTCACCAATTACTCTGTATTTGTTGCTATTAACCCATGCTTGCTTAGTGCTTGATTAATTGTCTCTGCGCTTAATTTACGTTCATGCTTAATGATCGTTCATGATTAATTGGTGTATGTGTTGCTTAATCACATAATGAATGCCTTATGTTAAATTTCGCTTAGTAATTTAATTTAGGGTTGGATTAAGTTGTTGAACTGAAAAATGATAAATTCTCGTAACCTAGGATAAGAGACTTGCTTGTGAATCAAGGGGAAGCAACGTGTTTTAATTATGATATTTTCTAATTCAAATTTATTCGCTGTTTAATTTACAAAAACAAATAACCTCCCCCCCCCCAATTCGTTATTGTTTTATTACTATCTGTTATGAACGTTTGGTTGACCATTGTTCATTGGGGGACGACCTAGGATCACTTCCTAGATACTACATTTTTAATGTTTATTTGATTTGGGTACGGCCTTGATCAAGGGTGCACAAATCTTTAAGGGCATTTTGTTGCCCTTAAATTTGGTCTATGATAGGGTTATGTTCATACTCTCTCATGTGTTCTTCCCAAGGCTGTTTTAAGGAGCATCCATCTCTTATACTCAAAGGTATTGGGCAGCCTTGTTGCTTCCAAGGTTTCCTTTATTTATTTTTGCTTTTTTTTAAAAAAAACTTTTTCTAGCTCCTGAGGATGCCTATCCTTGTTCCATATGAGCTTATCTCTTTAATCATACTTCAATTTCTAACATAAGACAAAAAACATAGTTAACTGCTTTCTCATAATAATATTATTCTTCTGCAAGGATGCCTATCTAAGAAGTTGTTACCATGCTGATAGGGAAGGAAAAGAATAAATGTACTCCATTGGAGATACAAGGAAAGGATAGAAATGAAATGAAACTAACATCAACAACAGTTATTGAAAAGATAGCAAAGATAACATCAGACACGATGACTATTTTTTGTTAAAAATGGAGCTATGTTTGACAAATAAAAAAAACAAACTACAAGCTCAAACAACTTGGCTTACATTCTTCCACAGATGTGGGCACAATAAGACACAACAACAAATTCTTTCTTGCACACTTGATTGAATCCAAAGATATTATGCACAATCAAAAGGAAAAAATATGGTAGAATTGCAGCAAAAGCTTGCAATAGACATACCAGATCTGAATGTCTCCTTTCACACTAGCAATTGGCAGATAAACATCACCAGTGGGAATGTCGGACCAATGAAAATGAATTCTTCCACCACCTCCACCACCACTTCCATTAGAACTGCTATATCCCCCTATACTAGAAAGAACAACTGATTTCCCAATGGTGAGCATATGGAGAAACATTAGTATAGTGCCACCAAATCCACCCCCGGGACCTCCAGTAAAATTGTCAAATATTGCAAATTTTTCGTTTCTAATTTGCGGTTCAAAATTTCCTCCATCAGCTTTTACATAACCTTGAATGGACAAACTTGACAAAGGATGTTCTAATGATCCAACAACTGTTTAACAGAAAATGCAACACAAGAATATGAATTTAAAAAGAGATCTTGTGGCAATCAACATCTTCTATTATTCATAAAGAAACATTAACTGACCCAAACATAAACTTGGGCTTACCTATGATACCACCCCCAGCTGTGGTTCTAGTAGAGTTGCCATTTCCACTTCCACTACCAAGTTCACAGGGCAGGGTTGCATTCCCATATGAATAGCCACCTTCAACATGATTATCATTATAAAATGCTTCACCACCGGTACCACCATGCCCACCACCACTGCCAATACCATTACTTAGAGTATTTCCATGGCCCAAACCACCAGTACAGCCTGCAATTTTTTTTAACACAATCAATATAGGAACTGCAGCTATTTGAATCAAAAAGTCACAACAACCTCACGCACAACAAAGAAGCATACCTATTCTAGAGGCAGATATTGTTCTAGAAGATTCAACACTTATGGTCCTTGCCCTATGGAAATGAACAATAGAACCTTTTATAAGGCCTTCAACAAGGATGTCCTCGACTCTACAGATCTAGAAAGCCAACATACAGAATTTTCAAGTTTCAACTATTAGAAAGGCAGCTATTAGTATAACCAAAGGTACCACACCACCAATACTTTACAAAGTACCTGAAGTGTGAATGACAAGGATGAGTTCACATTGCAATCTTCAAGGGGATGAAGTAATTCATAGGGGAATTCTTCTTTGTCACAGTAAAGCTTTGGAGTACTATTAATCATAAAAGTATGGAAATTTAGCAGAACTAGAAATAAAATAATATAATGAGAAATTAACTAATAATGATTTGAAAACATCCAAACATACACATCATCAGTTGTTGCATTCTCCAGTGGACCATGCAAGATAGATCCAGGCCCAACCTATGAGAAATGTCAAAAACAAACTCAAGTTGTAGAGGTAAGACCATATAATGCTCAACCAAAACACAAGCACATATCACCAATTGCTAATGTCAAAAACAACAAAGTTACCACAATGTTTTCATTTAAAAAGATGGAATTAACAAGAAACAGACCCAAAGTACTGAGACAACCAAGAACATTAGAAGGGTGCAGCTAAGCCACCAAAAGAATGGCACAATGGACAAGAACAATCCATTGCACCTAAAGCCCAAGATCTTGACAAGATGTAAAGAGAGCTACTGTCCATGTTCAGTAGTCATTATGATATTTTCCTCAGACACTTTATGTTTCTGTTTCCATCATTTTTGAGCATAGACACAAAAAAACCAGTTTCTTTGGATTGGCTATAGAAATTTTGGAAGGTATAACAACGATGAAAATTTGTAGTTAAGCTTTATATGCATTGCTTTTGGATATTTGGTTGGAGCAAAATGGTTAAATTTTAGGAGTTCTCATTGGCTTTAGATCAGCACATAATAGGATTGTCTCCATATCATCTCTTTGATGTTCAGCTCAAGGTTAGATTTGTCTGATAAATGTTAATAGAAGAGTTATACTATATCAAAATTTCATTGTTCAAGTGAATTATGTTTTGACCAGAAGGAAAACTTCTTTGTATCATTTCATTATACTAAAAATAACCAAAAGGTACTAACAAATAACGATTGAGTAGTATTAGAATATTCAATATTGTACTAGATTGTTTTCTATTTTAAAAACTGAACAAAATAGCACACCACTAGAAATGCCCTACAGTTAACCATTAAAAAAAGAAGAAACATGTTAAAAATTAATAAGAAAAACAAATGAAAAGATTGGTGGGAAAAAAATGCCCTACAATTCATTAGGGGTGGGTATACAGACTGGTCTGACCCATGAAGCTCACATTTCAGTCTGGTCGAATAAGCCTGATCCACGAAATAAATGGACTTTATTTTAGGGTCCATATTCAATCCAAAAAAACCCACGGATAAACAGATTAGTCCACAATTAATTTGAAAAAAATATTTTTTAAAAAGCGAAAAATGAATAAAATTAAAAGCAAAAAATTTGACTTCATTTTTTAAGCTAAAATCTATCACACTAAAATATATCAACATTTTAAACATAAAAAAATAACAATAACAACCTAAATTAAAGATCAAAATCTTAAAATAACAAATTAACAATATTTGCACATGGGACTAAAGCGGGTTAAACGGGTAGTCCGTGAGTCCGTGGATAAAGCCTGCTAGGTCTGCGGGTTTAACAGGCCGGACTCAAAAACTCAATACGATAATTGGACTTTTGAAAAAGAGGCATGTTATCTACAGGCTTAACGGGCCAGCCCGTGGACCTAGGTCCGTATACCCACTCCTACAGTTAACCATTAATATGAAAAGATTGGTAGGGAAAAAAAGTTAATCTAATGAAAAACAAATGAGATCTCCTAATTCATTAATCTAGACAAATCAGATGGGGGAAATCAAGTGTTTACAAGACTATACAAAATTACATAGTAGATTGGTGGTGAAAATAAAACAATGTCTCACATGAATACTGTAACACCCTGATATATATATATATATATATATATATATATATATATATATATATTATTAGTAATTATGTTTGATGTTTGATTATTTGTTGCATTATTTTCATCCGTAATTATTTTTAAGGAGGTTAATTTAGTTAAAAGAGGGGTGTGGATAGATAAGGATCTAGCTTCTTAAAGAAGCCTCTTGAGAAAGCTTCTCAAAGAAGCCACGAGGAAGCTTCTGGAGGAAGCCTCTTAATGAAGCTTCTAGAGAAAGCTACATGAAGCTGTCTCGGTAAAAACGCTGCCCAGCCTTTGTTAACCGTTGGATCTTCTCGAAATTCGGTCTGCAACTTCACAAGACACTTGTCCATGATTTGACCGTTGGGATCTTTGAGAAGATATCTGGAGTGTGCTCGAAACTTCCATTCCCGAGAGCATTTCTTATTTAAGCACTTCAGCCTTTGCTTTCGTGTAGCTTAGGAAAAACGTCATTTCTTCTTCTTTCTTTCTTCCAAAGCCATTTCTAAAGTTCCAAGCACTTTCTCCATCACCCACAACCACCATTAGCCACCACAAACCATCACTGTTCTCCATTGAAAACCCACACCGAGAGGAACCCTTCAACTAAAGCGGAATCTTCCAACTTGGCTTGCGGTTCGGTAGAGAACGAAACCTTAATCTGACCTTTCATTTTCTTTCGAGAGGCTTGTGTGGAATCGACGAGCAAGGACAGAAAGGAATCTTCAAGTGACGCAACGAGGAATCCGCGGGGTAGCTCACGATAGGTAAGGGGAGTTTATTATAAAATTTACCATTTTAACACCATAGTTAGGGTCAGGGAACCTAGCTATAAGGATATCTACCTGTCCCTGCTGCATGCTGATTTTTCTTCAAATAAAATTACGTTTTAACTAATGGGATGCGATATATATATATATATATATATATATATATATATATATATATATATATATATATATATATATATATATATATATATATATATATATATATATATATGTATTGTGATGAATGATATTGTTTTGGTTGTTTGAAATGTGTTGTTTGAAGACCGTGCGTGTGGAAATGATATTGTTGTGTTTGTTTGAATTGTTGTTGATGTTGCTATTGAGGATTTTAATTGATATGTGATGATAATGATAATTATGATGATATTGATTTGAGATAAAGTTGTTAATAAAGACCATGTCAACATGAATTGTTATTATTGATGAATATGTGAATATGAAATGAGGTTGTTGTTGTTGTTGATAACGTCATTAAGATGAGATGATATTTATGTTGTGAATGACATGGAAATGGAATGTTGATTGATGTTGGAAATGCATTGGCATGTGCATGTTATGTATGTTCGTGGGGGGCACTGTGCACTGACCTTCCAGGGTCTTTGGCACTAGCTTTTGGCCACGATCATACGTCGTATAGAGTGTATGTCATGGGGGGTAGAGTGCACTGACCTTGTCGGATGGCCCAGACGTGGGTAACTAGCGTGGTTAGAGAATCTAAGCATTTCTGAGGAGATGCTTAGGCGCTTTAATTGGTCCATGGTCTTTGGCACTTACTTTTGGTCGTGATCATAACTCATACGACACAGGAAATAGAGTAACTGTGGCCAAGTGTACTTTGTACTAGGGGGCTTGTCACCTGGTAGGGAACACCTTTGGGCTCCCAGGCTGATCACCTATGGGAGGGGGGCTGTTACGTGCACAACCGGGTGGTCTCGACAAACTTAGCACAGTTCCCTAAGTGAGAGTGTCGTGTGGACACGCTTAGGCTATTTCATGATATTTGGTTGTTGTTGGTACATACCACATTGCATCTGAGTGTTGAGTCAGTTGCATGCGTCATTCTGTGCAGTCTTGATTGGGTCCATGGATGGATGATGAGTAATTGTTGGATGTGAATGATGAATATTTGTTGGATATGAGTGTTGAATAAAGATTGTTGCGTATGCTTATCATGTTTGCCTATGTTCCTTGCTAATTGTGGTTATTCAGAATTGGTATTGGTTCTTTTATAATAAACTCACTCTTGCAATTTTGTATCGTGTGATTGATACCTGTGATGATCACGAACCTTGTTCATGGGAGCAGAATGACAGTGGCAGGGTGTAGGGAGTAAGATTCTGGTGAGGAGTCGCCGAGCCGACGTGATGATGTTGGCGTTATTTTGGGAGAGAGTTGTGTTTTGTAATCAACTCCTCCGTAGTTGGTCTTTAAGTTTTATTTTGTTGAGTTGAAGATGTAAAACTGGAATTTTAATTATATATATGAACATATTTAATTTTCCTTATGTGTATGACATGTACCGAATTATTGTTTCTATGTAATTATGCATATTCACTTAAGTAATGGCGTGTTGTTGGATGAATTTATGTTGTAACAAAATCACGTCTATTTTCATAAGCAAAAATTAAGGGAGTTCTTTTTATACAAAAAAATTGAAATTATCGAATATTAGAGTGTGGATACCGTAGCGACGAGGCGGGTCGTTACAAATACTATAAAATAGGGATAAAACCAAATGTTGTGCTTCAATCCAATCTCCTGGCCCCAATAAATTAAGCAGACCTTGTCCATGAACTCCAAGGTTTGCATTAGAATGCATCACAGAAGCCCCCTGTTAATGAAACCGATGAGTCAAATTTGAAGATAACATATGCAATAGTATTGTCCACTCAAGGAGTTGTCAAATACCCTGAATTGTTAACTTGAAATTAAAAATTGATAGCAACTGAAAAATGGGTGATATTCAGATTAAATAACAACAAAATTCCATAATCAGAAGTTAAATTAGTAATTAAAATGTCAAGGATAACTCAATAATGCCTTAAGATAGTTCTCACCAAATATGCTAAAAATCTCGTCCTTGTTTTGACTTATGATATCCATTCCTATTTCATTAGAAATCAAGTAATGAAAATCAAATTTCTAAAGACAAGAAGACATAAGAATAAGACAGAAATAAAAAAAGTACCTACTAGTACAAGTGAACCAATAACTCCAGAATTACATTCAAGATTTGTAATTTTAATTTGTATGTAAATTGAAGCTTTGATACGCTAATTCATGTTAAAACAGACCAAGTTAAAGGAATAAAAAGTGAAGCTACTAGATAAATTTCAAATCACCTAATTTAGAATAGCTCCATCCGATGGGAAGGATAACTACCAATAGCAGTTTTCCCCGTCCCAAAGTGCCTATACTAGATAATCATAAATTACAATCATAGCTCTAAGCATCTAACTTATATACTAAGCCTCTCACAGTCTCACTAATATAACTGTAAGTAACAAAGTTTTTCTCTTAAAGCATGGCTTGACAACAAAAAACAAATGGTAATACATCCATTATCGGTGTATGACAACTAACTATTGAGTAGAAAGTTTGGGTTTAGCCTCAACGAAAAAATAAAAAATGGATCATTATAGCTCACCAATTGTTTTTGCAAAATAATAACAATGGTCGATGGTAAGGTCTAGCTTGCTCAAGCCATGACTGTACCAATACATCAACACATTCATGATTTGTCATGTATGTACACATAACATCAACTATTGAGTTTACTCAATTTAGAGTCATTATGTATTTCCCTTAAAAGTATTTCTAGAGAAGTTTATCTAAACAACCCCAATATATGACCAATATTTCCCACCCGAAGCTTCTCAGGCACGGATCTGGGGTTTCACTCGACAGAACCAAACGAACATTATGTCATTTTCTCTAAATAACAAATAATAGCAACTAAAAAATCATGAAAAATAGAACGATATATGTTCTTGATATCTTTCTCCTATGAAGCAAATGGCAGGTGGAGATTGCTTACATGCTGAAAGTGTCGGAAACGGTGTTGTTGGAAGACCTAACGGCGGATTCAATATCGAAGGGGAAAGTGGAGGAGTCCTCAGAGGATTGGGCGGATGCTAGGAATTCCAATCGGCGAGCAACGACGATGTCGGCTTCGCCTCCTCCTCGCTGCTCTGCCCTGAGAACCAACCCTGCATTTTTCTCGCCGATTCCCACAAATGCAATTGTGATCTTTGCTTGAAGAAAGTCACAAACCTTCGCGAAGGGGAAATGGAACGAGGGTTTATGATTCGCTCTCCCTGGATTAGATTTAACTGTTGCGTGCTGAGGGTGTGACTGAAGGGCACCTTACCTGAGAGTGTGAAGGGGGTTTGTGGAAGCAGCGATGGTGGCTTTAGAGGGAATGTCCACGACGAGCTTGCGACAAGTATCGAAGGTCACAACGGAGGTTGTGGCAGACTGCGGAGATCATGGCAAGATGAAGGGTGCGAGTGAGATGTGCGGAGGTCACAGCTAGGGTGAATGGCGAGACAAAAGATGGAAAGGCATGTGCGTGAATTCCAAAGAATAAAAAGTAAAAATTAGTAATTATAAATGAGACAAAGGAGGTTTTTGAAGAAACGTAGTAATAGGCCTACAAACAAAGGCGGTTTTACGAAAAAACCGCCTTCATAACATTTATATCTAAGGTGGTTTGGACTTGATCGTCGTTAACACTTTATAAAGTTTAGTATTGATTTCAAAATTGCCACTACAAGTTTTACTACATCGGTTTTTTATAATCGACCTAGATTCAATGATGTTGAATCATACTTTTGTAGTAGTGACTAATACCTTATTGACACTAATACAACATGAGTATTGGTCATTAATTTGATTTAACAATAATACTTTTATTAATTTTAATATTTGAGTCAATAGTTTTATTTAACTAAACACTTCAAAGATATATAAATAGTATTTAAAAATATATATATATTTTAAATATTTAAAAATGACAGGTTAAAATATAATATTAAAAATGCCTCGATTTTGAGTCCCATTACTATATGAATTAGATCATGCACTTAAATAAGTTTTGTATGTTGTATATTTAGAATAATAGGAAACCAGCCACAATTTTCAATTGTTTTCTACTTGTGTAAATGAATGATTTTCTACATTTCAAGGAGAACATATATTCACGAAATTGTGTTAATGTACTAGACTTACCGCAAATTAGTTGAGATAATAAAAAGGTATAAGAAAAAAGGGCACGTCGTGCTGGTAAAAATAATAAATTTGAGTCATTACAATACTTCACTTTGATGAATAGAAAAAAGAAAAATAATAAATAAAGTTACATCATACTATCAAAACAAAGACAAATTGGGCAAGCCCGTATATGTGTTGGTGTATCAATTACACCTTGTTGAAATAATTACTATCACAATACAAAAGAATTGCCAAGTATATATATAATAAATATATTGTGCATGCAAATGAATAGAAATATGTGAGGGGTTGCAATCAGCTTCACCGTCCGATTTCAACCTACCCAAATATGAGGAATTGAAAATTTGAAGCAGCCATGTTCATGATTCAAGACAAATTATTGATGAAGAAAAGGTGTATAATGTCCTTTTTCTAGTTCCTTGGAAGAGTTTCTTTTTTTTTAAAAAAAAAAAAATAACTCCTTACCTTGAGGCGTTCCCCTTCAGCACCAGAATTCTTCTGCCTATCATCAAAATGGATACATACTATTATCTATATGAATGTTAAATGAGGTAAAATACTTCAGACTTCTTTCTTTGTTCGTTTAAATTATAAAAACAGAAATACACACTCTTAGGAATCAATTACCTCTTAGATCCAGCCAAATCAACAAGATTAACTCGAGCATACTGAAGGTGAGTCACTCCTTGAGATTCCCACTAAAAAAGTAGTTAAATAAAATTGTATCAATTACTTGCAGATTGTGGAGATTAGATGTCTATCATTTGCTTAACTGATCAGACCTTGGTACAAGTCACAAAAGGCATCCTATGTTTTGACAAAACTTAAGCGTTTACGCTCTATGCTAGCTAGCTAAGCGGATCAATATTAATGTATCAGCAGTTTCTCCTTTAACCCATGATATAGATTCCTGCTCTAACAGTTTTAATACCTGTAGTCATCTGCGAGACCCTTTAGTGTTATCTTTATCATTTGCATCAACGATAACCTTGAGGTACTTGAATGCTAATAAGGACAACGGAATAATGAAATTACCATAGAGAACATGGAGGAAAATTTAAAAGAATCGATAAATTATAGTAGTACTTGATGCAATCCTATCCCCCAAGGACATTGGATAGAAGACTCCAAAAAGATTGGACCAAAAATGCAAGAGAAGGCCGTAGGGTTCTCATGAGCTTTAGGGTAGATTTCGGGCCCATGGGCTAAGTATGAGCCCACTTATCTTTGTACATATTGGATTAAGGTTTCATTAATTTTGGACCTTATATTTAGGGCTCCATAATATAAGTAGGGTACCCTAGAAATATAGGATTTTTCAGTCCTTGTATTTTAGGACACCTAGACTAGTTTTTGTATTAAGGGTAGTTTTGTAATTTCACATGAACTAAGTGAATATTTGATGTGTGTGGTTGGAAATAAATTTAATTGAATCGGTAGAAGCCCAATCCAATTAAATTTTAGAGGGGGAGGTGAGCATTTGCTTACTACACCTCATTGCCATATCATATAGTCACACTTTGTGCATGTCCTTCATGCTTTACATGCCTCATGACACCTAAGCACACTTAGTGGAGAATCTTGGAATTGATCTTGGATTAGTGGGCTGAACCATAACTAAAATTCACTAATCATAATTAGTGAAATTTTGGTTCCAAAGTTTGGCTCCACAAATTTAATTTCAAATTCAAGTGAAATTTGAATTGAAATTCAAATTTCCCTCCAATTTTGTGTGACACTTAGGTTATAAATAGAGGTCATGTGTGTGCATTTTTTTTTAACTTTGATCATTTGAATATTAATTTCAGATTTCATAACTCTTTTAGAACATAAAATTTTGTTCTCTTCTCTCCCTCTCCCTTCATTCATCTCCTTCTTCCTCCAAACTCTTATCCATGGCCTCCTATGGTGGTGAGCTTCTTCTAGACTCATCTTCTCCTTGAAGTGGTGTCTCCTCTCTCTCTTCCTTCTCCATTTCGCTGCCATTTATCTCCCAAGAAGCAAAGGAATCCATTGATGAAGAAGATCCTAGGCCTACAAGCTCCAATGGAGCTTACATCAATACTCAACAGTGGTACAATGCCATAACTTACATGGAATGCGAAAGAGACGAAAGATGACACTTCAGTAGACATATAGCCTCTTTTGAACCATGGTCACCCAAATTAAGCACCATTTCTTGTGCTTTTGTATTTCTGCCAACAAATATAATAAAAGAAAGGATAAATGGTCACCCAAATTAAGCACCATTTCTTGTGCTTCTGTATTTCTGCCAACAAATATAATAAAAGAAAGGATAAATAGTCACTTTTGTCCATCAATGTGTAATTTGTTGAAAAATACGTCCTTGAAAGATGAAAATATAAAATTTAGTCCTGAAAGTGTAAAAAGTGCGACAAATATATTCGACCATTAATTTTCATCCGTCATGATTAATAAAATAGCCTACGTGACACAAAGGGACAAATTTGTCACTGAAATGATTGTCAATGTGGATGTCAGCATAGGGGTATATTTGTCATAATGTTTTTTTGACTTTTCGTCTTCTTGCCCCGTTAACAAATGCGTCCCTGAAAGATGAAAATATAAAATTTAGTCACCGAAAATATAAAAAGTGCGACAAATATATATGAACGTTAATAATAGATTGTGACTAATTATTATTATTATTATTGTTGTTATTGTCATTATCATTATTATTATTGTGTATACAAAATTTAGTCACCGAAAGTATAAAAAGTGCAATAAATATATACGAACGTTAATAATAGATTGTGACTAATTATTATTATTATTATTATTATTATTATTATTATTATTATTATTATTGTGTTTTTGTAATTTATTGTTCCTATTCGTTTAGTATTTATGCAATATATTTTTAAATTGCCTTTTAATATATATTTTTTTATTATTTTGATTTTCTTGTCAAACCTTAATCTTTGCTGTTAAAATTTTTTTTATCTTATATCTTATAATTTTATCAAATTTCTACTAAATTTCTCACTTTTAATCTTTAAAATTATTCCATATCCTAATTCCAACTTAAGTATCCTTATATTTAGATTGAAATTAATATATCGAGGGTTTTGAGTAGAAAAAACACAATTGGCCGCGAGACCAAATTTATTTATTTATTTATTTTAAAAAAAGAATTTAATCAACTATTTTTTTTATAAAAAAGTCTCATAAAATTTAAACTAGATAAAGATAAAGTGAAATTATAAGTCTTTTTCTTTAATCAATAAAATATATTTATATACCTTAAATATGAAAAAATCTCTTAGATAAATCTTATGTGTTTCCACTCGAGACAACACTTATTATATATAATATGAATGAAATGAAAACAGTTACTAACAAATATAAATAAATTTAAATAAAAAATACAATAATATTTAAACTAATACAGAGGTTTATTCTTTACCTTTGGGACGTAGAGTTGTATCTTTCGTTGATTTATCGGCTACAGTGACATTGCATTCCATGTGACATACCGTGACAGAGTACGTAATAAAAATTAATAATTAATTTAAGATTAAAAAAATTGAAGAAATAAAAGACTTTCATTTTTTTAAATGGTAACTCAATTTTTTTTATATCATAAAACTAAAGAAATTTATTTTATTTTGGAAAATAAGTAGTAATTAAAAAACTAATTAACAATTTGATAGATGGATAAATAGATAGATAATCAAAATACAAGAGTTCAAATATTAAGTTATATTTTACTCTTTTTTTAATTCCTTTTTCCATAACTTTTCTCCTATACAATTCATTATTAACGGCCAGATATATTTGTCGTACTTTTTACACTTTCATAAACCTAAAGTTTGTATTTTCATCTTTCAGGAACGCATTTGTTAACGAATTATACATTGAAGGACAAAAGCGGCTATTTAGCCTAAAATAAATATTGTATTACTTACCATTTAAGAAAACAAAAACTTACCAAACAAATTTTCAATCCGGACCCAGCCTAATAGAAAAATAGAAAAAAAAAATGAAGCAATGCAAATTTAAGAGCAGAGGATATTAACCTGGTTTCGAGAATCACTTTGTTTGATTCTTCATCAGCATCATCATGAACCAGTGAATGATCAAATTTGGGAAACTTGAGTTATAACTAAACACGTGTCTGGTTAAGGCTTTCCATTATCATTGACAAATAAGACAGTTGGAACTCACTACTCACGATCTTCAACATAAACAAAATATAATAACTTTTCTCATTTAAAAAACGTAATATCGAATAATGGCAACTAATCCAAGAAACTCCAAGGAGCATCCTTTATTAAACAATATTAGTATAAAAAAAAAAACTGAATGCAAGATGCAGAAATGTGCACAAGAATAAATATACCAATGAAACAAATATTTAGAAGTCATCATGAAAAAAGTCTACATTAATCATAGTATAAAGCAAACTTATTGCTAGGCACAATTCTATCAAAACCTTACCTGTTCTAACAGTTTTTCTGCTTTCATTTGATCCCCCTTTGCAAATGAATCAACTGCCTGAGGTAACAAGTGACCCATTAGTCTTTATATATGATCGCAAATAGAGCTTAAGGAAACTACTAGATTGATCAAATGTGGAACTAAATATAACCCAAACAAAGAATGCTACATACTGCTTTATTTAAAAAGTTATCATCGTGTTTTATGTTAATATCAGTTTCATGAAACTAATGTTAAAAGTTTGAGTACAATGGTGATTTTGAACATGGTGTATGTAATGTGTTAAAGTTCTACAAAATGGATTTTGGTGCTTGGTTATTTTTAAAGTATAAAGGGGAAGGACTTTTCAAGATAAAAGTCTTTGATTTCATTTTGAATGAAGTAAGTTACAAGAAACCTCTCAAAAATAACGGTTTCTCGGATTTTCTAGACTACGTATGTCAAACTCATGCTTCCATCTAAACATTTATTTGGAAAACAAAATGTATTATCAACAGAGCAAATTGATTATTTCATGTGAAGGGACAATTGAAAACTCACTTCGATCCTTCTGTTGTGGTTAAATATTCCAAATTTTGGCTGTATTGATCCACTTGAGGTAAGTATTCATAATCCTTAATAAATTTTTTGTTGTTTATAAATAAAATCATTAATTTTTTTTAATGGATAATAAAGTTATGTCTAATGTGAACTCTTTGTTGATCTCTCTTTCTCTCTCTCTATATATATATATATATATATATATTACATTATTCTTCCCAAAATAAACATTTTGATTAATGTTATCTCTAATGTGAACTTACAAGGTTCATGCTACTGCTCCATGGCCATTTTATCATAGCTACAAGAATCAATTACCCACAAGAGTTTGGTTTAATGATCAATGGGTAACTAGGTTGGAGTTATATTGCAGACATGGGATACATGTGGTTACTTTGCTCATGTAATTGAAAATCTGCTGAAGCATTATACCCTTGATGAAGGAGCTGGGTTGCATGTCACATATGAGGCGAGGGGAAGATTCAAAATAAAAGTACACAACTTGAGCTGGGTTTACATATAAAGATAGAGCAGCAAGTTCCGATGCTTTTGGTTGAGAGACAAGCACTGAACGAGGCTATGGAGGGAGAGAAGAATGTAAATGTTAATGTTTTCAACTTTCATTCTATGTTTTGCCTTTTATTTCTCTTCTTTACATCATACCCCTTCCATTGTTCTAATTTTGCATTGCTTTTGAATGTAGGGTCATCATCACTTACCTGAAACCAGAGGACTTTGCTTGTCCGAAGAGCAAACTGTTCCCACTGTAGGGATCTCTTGTGAATTTCAGTCTTATTGATGATTTTAATTCTCATATAAAATATCTATGTTGATAAAGCAGTGGCTTTTATTTGTTTCTTTGTAATTCCAGATTTTAAGGAGACCAAGGATAGGAGCAGGATACCAGCTCATAGATATCATAACCGAGCCTTTTAGGCTGGTCCGTCGTTGTGAAGTGACAGCCATACTTGTTTTGTATGGCCTTCCTAGGTATCCTTCTGATATCGTCTATTTTCAAAATCTATAGTTTTTGCATATGGAATTCACTCTAAAAATTTTAGGTGCTTTGTCAACGAGGAAAAAAAAAAGGACACAAAATATAGATATGAAAGAGGCTTTTGGTCTATGTCTTAGTTGGCTACCTGCTGCAGATTGCTAGAATTGGAGTAGAAATTCCTTAAGGAATAAAGTTGCCTTGCTTATTCTCCATATCGAATGATAAAGGTTGTAATGATAAAGTGTTGTCGCAACGTGCCCTTCGCGGGCGAGGCTCTCGGGTGCGCTTTCCAAAGGAGGAAAGATGCGCGGAGTCGCCACCAACGTTTATTTATGGAAAACGTCGGAAAAACCGAAGGAAACTGGTCAAAATGAAAACTCTAAGTTCGGAAGTTGTATTTACACTTGAGGAAGGTATTACCACCTCTCACGTTTGTCTCAAAGGACAACAACCTATTTTTCAGAATTGTGGAAATTGTGTTATCTTAACTTTTAGTTCTTTTTATTTTTTGAGGTTGACAAAAGCGGGGCTCTTGATCCTACGTACCCTTCATCGAAGAGGAAATTTGACCTACGTAGTTCTTTCTTATGCGTGAATCAAGCGATTTTTTTTACTTGAAGGGTGATCATTTTAAGGCGTTGGACCTTAAAAGTGATCTTTTTTACTTAGTAAGAAACTGAAATGATAAACTTTCAAAAAACCTATTTTTGTGGACGAGCTTGACTTGGCGGGTTTGATTTTAGCCTTAGTTTCACTTTAATTATTAGTCAATTCAATTAAGAATGAGAAATCCCAAAGAGAAAACGTTCGATTGATTTTTCGCTTTACTTTACTAAAAGGTATTTTTTGATTATTATATTATTATTTTACCTCTTTTTTGAATTCCAACGTGGTTACGGCACGACCGAACGATCGGAATTCATTTTAACCGAAATTAACGGATGATACAATTCAAACGATCGGTGGAAATTTATTTTATTTTTAGATTAGGCGAGAAATGACTTAAATAAATGGCTTAAGCACGTCAAAAGGGGGTATAAAAAGTAAATGAAAATGAGAATAAAAATACATGAAACAAAATGTGGACCACCACGGGTACATAAAATGAATTGAAAAGCTTGGTTTGAGGTACTTACCCGTTGAAGACTGAAGAAAACGAAGAACTAACGATGAATCTTGAAGAATGGTCGAGAATCTTCGCGTAATTACTCACGGAAACGTTACGGAAGCGCCTCGACTTGAATTTTCTTCATGAAACTAATTTTCCTCAGCAATTTCGAGAGAGAGAGAAGTGCCTAAGGGGTTGAACCTCTTTCTTCTTCACTCCTCCCCCTATTTATAGCAAAATAGGGGAGGAGCTTGACACCCAGCTCGCCCAGGCGAGCAAGGTTGCTTCCTCCAGAAGCAACAGCCTTCTGGAGGAAGGATCTGGAAGGCCCAAGTGGGCCAGATTGCTATTTGTACCCCCCCTTTTTACTAAATGCACCCCCTTCTATTTTTTTTGGTAATTATTTTTCCATAACGTTACGAAACTTCACGAATTTCGTAATGATACTTATTTTTCTTCCGCAAGGTTACGAATCCTTATGGATTATGTATTTACTCTTTTTTAGCTTTCGAAGAAGTTACGGAAACTTACGGATTGCACAAAAACACCTCTTTTCGATTTCCGCCACATTACGGAATTTCACGGATTGCGCAAGCCTACTTCCTTTTGATTTCTGACACGTCTCGGGACTTCATTCATTGTGCAACAAAGGACGCCAAGTGTCTCGAAGCGGCCAATCAAAGATTGTATATCATCAAATAATAATCCCCAGACGAAATTAGGGTATGACAAGTGTCTATATATATATATATATATATATATATATATATATATATTGTGCCTTAATTTTTGTCTCTAATTGTATAATAAAAAGCGAAGGCTAGAGTTATGTGAATGAATCTAATTGTATAATAAATTTAGCAGAGACAGCAGCTGACGAAAACAAGGTGAGTGTTTACTCTATAATCAAAGATTCAAGCACTTTTCTGACTGATTACTGGATATTATGGCCATCGGAGATTTGGAGGCCTTCTTCCCTGCTGCAACGCGTGAGTATGCTCCTATGGTAGATGAAATCTGGAAAGATCCTGCTGTTCAAGAAACATACAAGACAAAAAAGGAATTACATAATCTTCCCAATGTTGCTAAATATTTCTTGGATCGGGTATAACTACTCCATTTACTATTTTGTCACTAATGTTAATGTACATTATACTTTTCAAAATTATAGAAACTATTAACCATTTGAGCTAGTACTTATTTTCTTAAAATTTTCTCAAGCTTGTCATTTGAGAGTTGAGACCAATGTGATTTTTAACTGCAATTTAATCATTAAATTAATTGTGTTTTCTATAAGCATTTAATGTACTTCTTTCATCATTGCTAATTGATAGTGGCTTCCCTCTTAATTAGCAAAACTGCAAAAGCTTAAATTAGTTGATATGTTTAGTTATTTAAGATTTATATGAATGCCATTATGTCTATCTTATGAACATGTAATTCTATGCAAGGACTGAACTTATATACAGTGTCGTAGGCACTTTTGATTCTGTAATCAAAATTGAAGTTTTATGTTGGTAATCTTTGTCAACCTTTAATGGAAACCTTTACGATGCGGATTAATGTAGTGAAAGTGTGAAACACCAATTTTGATTGGAGAACAATCCCAAAAGCACCTGAAGAACTTTAACTAATCACAATTGGAGTTTTGTCCTTTTTTTCTGGTGAAAGGGGGGACTGAGTTGGGAATATAGCTTTATTTGATTTAATAAAATGTGACTGGATTTGTATTATTTGAGGGTAGATTTTATGCATTTTAGCTTCTTCGTGTTATATATTTCTTATATGATTTTGTTTTGCAACTTGCATACCATTAGTGACCTTGAGGTGGCCTGAGAATGTATATCAATCATATCATTGCTATGTTGCCACAAGGCATTAACATAACTCTGTTTTCTTTACTAAGGTGTATACTTTTATGTTTTAAGCGCCTATCGCCTCAAGGCATTGAAATCCCTTTGTGATGTTACATTAATTCTAAAAATAAAAGATTATGATGTGTGCAACTCACTGTATGCTAAGTTCCTTGCTGCTAAGAGTCCCAAAAAATAGTTATTCTTTTAATATGATAACTATTATACACGCTTTAGTATCTGACTGTAAAGTTAGTTGGCTAGGCTTTTTCTAATGTTATGATTTATGAATAAGATGTAAAGGTATTTCTATTTCTCTTTTGAACCAGAAAGATACTCCTATGGTCCCAATAGGCGGTGATACCTCTTCAGACACCTTACCTTGGGGCCTTAGGCATTCATTTGGCTACTTTGACTCTTAGATTTAGCCGGATTCATGATGTAGGTATTATGTTATTATATATTTCCAGGTATTAGTATTTTATATCATTGATTTATTTAATGGATCCTGCCAGGTTGGTTTATGATAGGTTCCTGGTGCAATTTTGGCTTTATTAATTCAAAGAATAATAAAGTAAGGAAATCCTGACCATAGGTCCTGAAGTATATGCATAATATTGTAAGGATTATTAAGTGATGATTTGGTGGATGATATGCTAACAAAATATACTTTGGATTATACGGATAGAATGAGACATCACTCCCTCTCAAATTAGGTGGAATTTTGGACTGTAATGTTAATGGTGTATATTTGGAATTATGCTATAAATTATACCTTCTGATCATCAAAATTAATTAATATGAACTTCTTTTATTATTTTTTTAATAACTTTATTTTAATTTGAGTTGCAGGAGATTTAGGGATAAAAATGAGGTTGCAGAACCTAAGGCAGACCCAGAAAGGGATCAGAGAACTGTTTTTGCCTACCAGGTTTATTGGAAGTTCCTATTTTTGTTTGTTTTAAATTATATGAATTCATAAGTTCTACATATTTGGATATTTGGTGTCTTGTTCTGATGATTGGCTATTTGTTCGGTGATGATCTCAGATGCCGCTAAAAGCAACAGAGACAGATGTGTATGAGTTCTTTTCAAAAGCTGGCAAGGTCAGTTGCTTTTAAATTTGATCTACTTTTGCCATTGGAACTGTGATGACTTGCCTATTGAACTATTTTTTCTCCATTGGAACTTTATTGACTTATGTTGCCAACTTCTTCTTGGACAACTTGTAATGGTGAAACCTTCTAAAGCTGAAAAGAACCTTGTTCAATCTAATGCTTCTGGTGGAGCAGCCGGTGTAACTGGCCCCTATGGAGTTGTGGACCGAAAATTGTATGTGGGGAATCTTCACTTCAACATGACTGAGAGTTAGCTGCGGGAGGTATTTTACTTTTGTTGTTGTCCTATTGGCTGTTGTGGTGAGGATGTAGAGTTTTGGCATGTTTCTTGGTCTTTGCTACATTTATTAGGAATATGAATGCACATGATTATATTGAATACCAATAACTTGACAAATCACATCTCCTTAGAAATATTCAATTAAGTTTCTCTTATCCGGATCTAGTATAATTTAAAGACAGTATAAAAAAGATACTTTGTCCTAAAAAAAACTTCTTTTCGATAAAAAATTAAAAGCAGTCTATGAGGGTGGAAGACATTTTCAATCTTGTATTTTCTTCAGTTATGTTTGGTTACAATTTATAAGATTTGAATTTGAATAGTAACTTACATAATTCTAAATGCCATTATTGTACGTTTTCCTAAATTATAGTTTTACGACTTAATATATACTTTTTTTTTTTTTGCTCTTTTGGGGTATGAATTATATGATCATGTGTTATCATAAGAAGAATATGCATAAGTGAATTTGTAAAACTTTTCTCATTTTAGTTTCTCCAGAAGCTGATTTTTAACTTGTGCATAAACTCGGTTTTTCTTCTTATTTATTTCTCGCATAAGTGCTTATGGAGATTTGTTCACCATTTGATCGTGTTGGTTTTTGGTTTGCATGTTTAACACTCATGATTCTTGGTTTCCAATGATTGAGTTGGTGTTTAATTAATTATTGGTCTGCAGTGCAAGATAAATTAATTGCTCCCAACAACGGCTCTGTTTTGAGTGCTATTTATCACCTTGTTTTTCATTTGGAAACATTGTTGTTTGGTCGTTATGACTAATTGTAAGCATTGTTTCATGTATTTGTTTGGGATTCTTTCCTAAGCTAAGTTTATTAATCATTGATGATCTAAATTATTTAGTTAGTTTGGATGACTTATGATCTTTTATTCTTTAGTTGACATCAAAATTAAATTATAACATTTAAGAACATATTAAATCAATTTCCCCCAAAATTGACTTCAATTTCGTGCCATGGCTTTAATAGTGTTAGTTAGGTGTCATTTATTTTATTGTTTGTCAAGTCATGGAGTGATTCCGTGGGGAATTCAGATACCGAATTATCTAAAAATCGCAATTATATCATTGAAGACACTGCATTCAAAGTCGGTTATTACATAACAACCGTCTTTGAATGTTGAAGCAGACAAAGAATTTAAAGATGGTTATTATCTAGCGACCGTCTTTGAATGATGTGTCACACAACATTCAAAGACGGTTATTATATAATGACCGTCTTTGAATGTCGAAGCAGACACAACATTCAAAGACGGTTATTATATAATAACCGTCTTTGATACACAACATTCAAGGATGATTATTATGTAATGGCCGTCTTTGAATGTCGAAGCAGACGCAGCATTCAAAGACGGTTATTATCTAATAACCGTCTTTGAAGGCCCAAGCAGACGCAACATTCAAAGACGGTTATTAAGTAATAACCGTCTTTGAATGTCCAAGCAGACATACCATTCAAAGACGATTTTTCGGTAATAACCGTCGTAAAAAGAACTTTCGTTTCAACGACGTTATATACAACGACGGTTTACAACCGTCGTTAAAAGCACTTAACAACCGTCGTAAAAAGTCATTTTTCTAGTTGTGTCACAAGGAAAAAAAGATGAAGAAGGCAAAGGAGAGGCCATGTTTGTTCACTGGTGTTTCACAAATGATATTCATCAGAATCATGACTCTTAAATTACCCAAAGCAATTTGGGATTATCTGAAAGAGGAATACGCTGGAGATGATAGAATACGAAGCATGCAAGTGCTGAATTTAAGGAGGGAATTTGAGCTTCAAAGGATGAAAGAGTCATAGACAATCAAAGAATACTCAAACAAATTGTTGGGTATTGCCAACAAGATAAAGTTGTTGGGAAGTGATTTTGCTGATTCGAGAATTGTAGAGAAAATTTTGATAACGGTGTTGGAGCGGTATGAAGCATCTATAGCTTCATTGGAGAACACAAAGGATCTGTCAAAAATCACATTGGTAGAAGTGATACATGCCCTGCAAGCTCAAGAGTAGCGAAGGTTGATGAGGCAAGATCATGTTGTCGAAGGTGCTTTGCCCGCCAAACATCATGAAGTTGATGAAAACAAAAATAATTTTTTCAAGAAGAACCAACCAGCAAGCAGCGAAAATAGTGCAAACAACCAAAACAAAGGTAAGGATAAAAAGAAAAATTATCCACCTTGTCATGATTATGGCAAAAAAGGTCATGCACCTTTCAGATGTTGGAGGAGACCAGATGCAAAATGTAACAAGTGCAACCAAATAGGGCGTGAAGCGGTGATCTGCCCCAACAAAAATCACCATGATGAGGGAGCTCAGATTGCTAATCAAGACGAGGAGGACCAACTGTTTGTGGCCACATGCTTCTTGAGTAGTGAATCAAGTGAAAGTTGGTTGATTGGTAGTGGTTGTACAAACCACATGACATATGATAAGACTCTATTCAAGGATTTGAAGCCAACTAATGTCTCAAAGGTCAAAATTGGGAATGGTGGCTATATTCCAGTAAAAGGAAAAGGAATTGTTGCAATTTCAACGTGTTCAGGTATCAAACTAATATCAGATGTTCTTTATGTACCTAACATTGACCAAAACTTGCTAAGTGTAGGTCAGTTGATTAAAAAGGGATTTAAAGTGTCCTTTGAACATCAACATTTCTTTATCTATGACATTGTTGGCCGAGAAGTTCTAAGGGTTAAAATGAAAGGTAAAAGCTTTTCATTTGATCCAGCAAAGGAAGAGCATACAACCTATTTCACTCAAGTCACACCCACGGAACTCTGGCACAAGAGACTTGGTCATTGTCATCTTGAAAGAATGCTAAACATGAAAAAAAGGAAATATGCAAAAGAAAATTTGAAGAAGTTTCAAATGGAGGAATGTAAATCTGTTAGCACATCAATGAATCAAAAGGAGAAGTTCAGCAAGGAAGAAGGTGTTGATAACATTGATGAAGGATATTATGGGAGCTTGATTGGATGTCTAATGTATCTCACTACAACAAGGCCAAAAATTCTATTTTCTCAAAAGAACAAAACTGGAATTTTTGTTGACAATCAAGTAGCCATTGCTATTGCAAACAATCCCGTGTGTCATGGGAAGACTAAATATTTCAATATCAAGGTCTATTATTTGATAAAGATGCAACAAAATGGAGAAGTAAACTTAATTTACTGCAAGTCTAAAGATCAATAGGCTGACATGTTTACAAAGTCACTACCTATCAACAAACTTGAACTCTTAAGGCAAAGAATTGGAGTTTGCAGTTCCAAAAGCAAGGATGAGTGTTGAAGATATACTTTTGTAACTGCATAATATTTTATTTTTCAGTTTTTAAAATAGGATTTAGTAAATAAGTTGGTTTCCTATATTTTAGAAGTAAGTCAGTTTTAATGGATTAACCTAGTCAATAAGTGGTTCCTATCTTTAAGGAGCAAGTTAGTTTTAATATTCTATTTTACTAATATCTTGTTATCTCATTAGTTTATCTTTTGCTATTTATTGTATCGCTGTTGAGAACAATTTGAATTAGAATAGAATAATTCTATTTCCTCAGCATACGTATTGTCTCTTTTTTCTCCTCTGTCTTTTTATAATTTCCTCCACAAAACCAACAATATAGCTGAGCCTGAAGTTGAGTTTCTATAGTTGAGGTTGAGTCCATGAATTTGCATTATGGCTGCACCCTTCTCATTCATAGGTGCAATTGGCTCGGGTAAAATAAAATGGAGGATCAAAGTTAGAGTAATTTGTCTATGGACACTGCTTGAGTATCACAAACAAAACGAGATTGACAGTTTGGAAATGATTTTCATAGATGAAAAGGCAAACAAACAGAACCATATAAGTTTTTGGTTTTTGATCAATGTATAATTTTTTTATTTATTATGTAGAGTGGAAAAATTCATGCCTCTATCAAAAAAGCTTATATTCCCAAGTTCCAAAAGGTATTCAATGAAGGGTCGGCTTATTTCATTAAGTATTTTTTGGTAGCTCCGAATGATACCAGGTTCAAAACAACAAACCATATATGTTCAAGTTAAACTTCATGGAAGACACAAAATGTGTTCCAATAGATGCAAATGAGATTCCAAAGTACCAATTTGATTTCATTGATTTTAAATACATTTTGTCTATTGTCAAGGAAGATTTGTTGTTAGGTTAGTAGTCCACTCTTTCTATATTTTGTTTTATGTTTTATTAATGTATGTAAAATCTGATTTTAAATGTTTTCAGTGCAGATGTTATTGGTCATGTTATTGAGAAGGATAGCCTTATTGAGTTTGACAAAAATGGGGAAAAAATAAAACACATTAAATAATGTTACAGGTGTGATGGGAATCTCTAATGTTTTTTTTGGAACCAAGATGTTGCAAATCCTGGCATCGATTTGGTGAAAGAATATTTGGGAAGGTAATTAATTGTTTTATGTGGCCATGTATTCAACTTTTAATTATGAGTGTCCTATATGTAATTGTTGACCGTCCTATTTAATAAAATGTTCAAATAGAATGGATGGAAGTCAAGTACAAACAACTCAAGTTGTGTATTGTCTAGGACCCACAAAATCTATGTGACGTCTTACGTGACACTTAAAGACACATGTCCACCTCCATGTCAGTCCTACTATAAATACAAGTTTCATCGAACCACTCTACACGACCTGCTCACACATTCAACGCATGACACCAAGCATGTGCCCCTTTCTTTCTGTTTCGCTTATACAAGCACCATTTAAGCATATGCTTGTTTTTCTTTCCTTACACATATTTTTACTTGAGCGTCAGAGTACTTTATTTTGCATGTCCTCCCTCCTGTCAAAGACACATCTCCAAGTCGATGTGTGAAGTTCGGTACCCCGTTATTTTACCAGCCGCATGTTCCATGACGCCGAGAAGTGCTACCAAATGATTGAAAAGGTGGTGCTAACACTCATTGTAACATCCCATTTTTCATAAGCTAATTTAAAAAAAAATAATTATAATAAAATATAGTTTTAGAAAAATGATGAGATTTTATAAATAAATAAATAAGGAGATATAATTATTAATAAAAATAATGATTTGAGAGAAAATAAAAAGGGTATTTTATTTATTTGTTTGATAGAGAATAAAATAGAGTTTGTTTTATAAAATAATAAATAAATAGAGTAAAACCTAGCTATAAATAGCGTTAGGTCATTTTTTACACTGACGGGTGCCTCTTTCCCTCATTTTCGTTTTCCCCCTTCTCCTCTCAAAACCCTCTCTTTTTCCTGCAGACCACCAAACTTGTCTCAGAAAACAACGATCTTGGACTCATTCACCGTCGGATCGTTGTGAAATTTAAGCAACAGGTTAACAACTCAATTACGAGCATTCTCACCGTTGGGAATTTTGAAATAATGTCGGAGCTGAGAGAAATACCCTTTGCATCGTAGCTTTTTCCTTTCCAGTAGAAACCCAAAATTGTTTCGGTAAAACTACGATCCTGGACTCGTCAACCGTTGGATTGTAGTGAAAATTTTATATGTTGTTCGAGAGTCATTTGTGCACGTCTTCACATTGGGTTTTGCAGAGTAATGTCTATGGAGAGAGAAAGATGAATCGCACGAAGCAATACAGAATAGAGACCTCAATCCCTTCTCATTCTCCCTAGTGTTGGGAACCCTAACAGAACAATCGGAGGAGGAGCTCTAGAAAGCACCAAAAACACCACAATGGATAATGGAGAATGCTTGAGCGACTACATCGAGGTAAGGGATGAGTTATTCACAATTGGGGATTAGTGAGAACATGTGTAGGGATCCTTAGAGTATTAATTGGAATGAGTTTTAGGGTGTTTCCATCATTTTTGATTCTATCCTTATAATTATAATTGTGAATTATATATGTTTGACAAACCAATTTTTGTGAAATTAATATGCTATTGTATCGAGTGTGAACCCTATAAATCGAGCATTTTTCTAATTAGCATGAATTGATGAATATAAAGTAAGGAGAAATTTAGAGTGAGATATTGATTTTGTATTTTCTCTTTTTCATGCTTTTTAGGTTTTTTTTATATAGTTTTAAATTAATATCATAATTGAAATTGACCAAAGTGTTCATATAATTATTTACAATTTGTGCATTGAAAGCTTACTTTGAAATTAGTGATCCAATATGATGTATGCTAGTTTATATATATAGAATTAGTTATATATTTATTTATATTAATATTTTATGTAAATAATATTGTAGAGTTGTTATAGTATGATTCCAAAAATTATTAATTGTTGGAGTTTGAGAATATTATGGTTAGATTTGATAAATATGTGTATGTTGTACCTTATGAATATCATTAGGAATGTTATGAGATGTTAAATTATGGGTATGATATTTGGTTGTGAATAAGTAGATGTGTTTAACACTTGATGTTACAATAATCGTATTGTGAGCTATGAATTATACAATAACCCGACCAATGTTTATGCGTTATATTAAAGAGAAAGTGTAGGTTCCTAGTTAGGAACCAGTGTTAAATTGTAGCGCAATGTGTTAAACGTGTTTGAAACATGAGTGTGAGGTCGTGGTATTGTGTAATTCATGAGCAGTGTTTATAAATGGAATATGTGATGAATTGTGGAATAACATGTTGCTTTGAGATTATAATATTGTTATTGAGATTAAGTATAAGTGTAAAGTTGAACATGTGTTAATTTGTGAGATACGTGTAAACATGTGATGGTGGATTGTGACACTATGAGATATGAAATTGTGAATGAGTTTTGGTTGTGGATAAGTGTGTAGTTAACACTTGATGTGATATTACTTGTGTTGTAAGCTATGAATTGTACAATAACCCGACCAGTGTTATCTTGAGAAAAACGTTGATGCGCAGTGTTAAAGGGAAAATGTAGGTTCCTAATTAAGAACCAATGTTAAAGAGAAACTGTAGGTTTCCTATTTAGGAACCAGTGTTAAATCGTAGCGCAATTGTGTTGAACGTGTTTAAAACACGAGTGTGAGGTCGTGGGTATTGTATAATTCATGAGCAGTGTCTGCATGCAAAATTATTTTAGGGGTTGGACCTAAATCAGGAGGGAGAGGCCCTGACGGACTCTTTGAAGTGTAGGCCTTGGGGGTCATCGGGTTTGAGTGCTCCTTTAAGCCTATGTTGATCCCATATGGTTGGAGCATCCTCGCAAAACATCGTGACCCTAACTAGTCTCCCTATGATCTTACTTAGTGAGAGTGACCTGACAAACCCATTGTATGGTGTGTCTTGTTATGTACTCCTAAGTGCCCCAGGATGGTTTTTCACTAACATGGTACCACATTGCATATAGGATTGAGTCTTAGCATAACTGTTGCATACGCTTGCTAATTGTTTATTATGAAATTGATGTGTTATTATGTCTTGATCGGAGTGTGTGATTCTTGTGTAATGTGATTGATGATTGAAAAGTGTGATTGATGATTAAAAGGTGAATTTTGAATGACAAAGTGGTGGAATTATGTGAGTTATATTTATGTAAGTTTTATTTTGTTTATATGATATGTATATCTAGTTGTCTTGCTTCTCTATTAGTTAAGAATGTGATAACTCACTCCCCGTGTGTTGTTTGTGTTTGGATCCTGTGATGATCTTGAACTTTGTGTTCGGAGGAGCAGATGGCTAGGTCAAGTGCTTTAAGGAACCTTGTGCTGAAGGACGTCGGGACACAATGCTCTGATAGGATGTGACAGTGGGGCATAAGTTTTTATATTAATTGCATGATGTTAGTCTATTTTATTTTATCTCACTGATTTAACAAAATATTTTTGTAAATTTTGACGGCCTTATTATGAGCCGAATATGTTTTAATAAGTTTTAATTGATAATAGTAAAGTGAATGCGAACCTTTTACCCGTGTGAATTTGGTTACCGATATTTTTATATATTTTATTTATTTATATATATGTCGGGGTAGAGGGTGTCACTCATCACCTCGGCACGACAACTCAGGCCCTACTTGCAAAGTCATCAAGTCGTAGTCAAGACGAACTACCCCATCAAGCAGGTTTTGAGAAAGCTTGAACTCACAAGAAGGATTGTAGCTTGGTTGTCGAACTATCAAAGTTTGACATTTAGTACAAACCGTGCAGCCCCATGAAGAACCAATTTGTGGCTGACTTTTTGGTACAATGCGTTGGAAACAACACAACCACCCCAAATTGGTGGACCTTTTACGTTGACAGTGCGTCCAACGTAAAAGGAAGCAGGGCAAGGATCATCCTCGAAGGCCTTGACAATGTCACTCTAGAGCAAGCCCTCAAGCCCAACTTCAGAGCCTTAAACAATCAGGCAGAGTACAAGGCACTCATTGCATGTCTAAAGCTAGATAGGGAAGTTGGAGCCAAGTGGCTATGATTCTACCCAGACTCACAGCTTGTCCACGAACAGGTTGCCAACACATACCAGACCAAGGAAACAGTGTTGCTCAAGTACTATCACATAGTGATGAGGACATGACCAAGAGCAACGGCAAGGATCCACTTGAAGGACTTGGAGGACCTATGACAAGGGTTAGAGCAAGGAAAGCCAAGGAAGCTCTTCAACAAGTGTTGTCCACACTATTTGAATACAAGCCCAAGTTTCAAGGAGAAAAGTCCAAGGTTGTGAGTTGTATCATGGCTCAAATGGAGGAGGACTAAATGGCACCACTCTGTCTCAATTTTAGAGTGTTTAGTTTGTCTAAATAATGGTCCAATCCTTGTAAAGTTGGCTGACCAAAAAATATGTTTTTGGTTAATCAACTAAAACGACTTTAGTTTGATTTAGTTAAAGTTGTAATAAGGGCCCAATTGGCAACCTAGGCATCAGCCTTTTGGGAGACCAAATGGTAGCTGACTTGATGGTTGTTTGGGGTGACTTTTGGTTGCCACAATTTCAGTTATACTCAGCCATTAAGTTCTTTTAGTTCCCTAGGTTAGTGGCATTAAGTTCTTTTAATTCTAGGTTAGTGGATCATTACTAAAATTTGATGTAAAGCTTCTATATAAGATGAACCATTTTATCAATAAACACAAGTTGAGTTTTATTCAGAAAATTAGAGTTTATCTCTTTTATCTTAGTGAGAGTGATTCTCCTAAGTTCTTGAGTGATTCAAGAAAACCCTGGCTATATCAAAGGACTTTCATAACCTTTGTGTGTTGCCCTCGCCGGAAAGAGTGATTCTTTCCTTCCTTTCATCTTCAACCTTGTTCTTTCAAACCACAATTCCAGAAAATCCACTTCTGCCCAGAATTATCTTGTGGTCATAACTCTCATTTTACGCGCTCAAATTAAGTGATTCTTGAGCCTAAACTGAATTTCAAAACGAGATCTTTCACCTCGTTTTGGAATCACCTCATTTGGAGCCCTGTAGCTTGAGTTATTGCCATTTCTATATTTCTGTCCAACCACCACTTAACCTACGTTTTATCATATCATTCTTCCATTTTATGCCAAGAATCACCTTATCAAGGCCCGCAAAATTAGCCACCGCCCAACCCTTAAATCTTGCCAATTTTCCATCCTTTCTTTAATCAATTTCCGCATTTTCCATCAAGGTTTAATCCTAGAAGATCCTAAGTCAGCCTTTGTGCAATGAAGGTTCATATCATTTGGTATTAGAGCCAGGTTCTAGGATGAACGCTTCCTTTGCTGGAAATATTGGGTAACATCCTTCTTTATTCTTTTTGCCATTTATATTACCTTCTTATTCATATTTTTTTAGGTTGAACCACTGCAAAAGTTAAGCCTTTTGATCTCTTTGTTATAAAAAAAAAGCAGAAATTCGTATAAGCAAAATTTTTAAAAAAAATATGGGCTGAATGGTTCATGCTTGAAGAACTTTAAAAAAAATCTCCTTAAGGTAATGTATTGGTTACATGAAGGATTGTTACTTGAATTCCTAAATTCTGAATTTTATTTCCTTCATTTGTACCTAAAAACATTGTTAGCCTTTTTCTTGGTTAACCTTTTCCTTGTCTCTCTAGCCTTACCTTACACATATTGGTGAATTGTTCTTTGTTGTGGCCATAATCTCTTGAATTGCCTAAGAACTCAAGGGGAATTAGAGTGGTAAAAGGAAAGAGTGTTTCATTAGAGAAAAGCCATAATTGTGTGATACACTTGAGTGGGTGAGGTATTCTAATAGCAACTATAATTGTCTTGTTACGTTTGATTTGTTTGTTTGAGATGGCAGGAACAAATCCTAATGATGGAGTGGGGCTTTCGTAATTGCAAATGCAAGCTTTGATGCAACATTTGGAGAGATTAATGAAACAACGAGATGATGCGCTCCATGAGAGGTTGGATCAAATGGAGAATAGAGATCATAATGAAGAAGAAAGGAGGAGGAGAGGGAATGATGGTGTTCCTAGACAAAACCGAATTGATGGTATTAAACTCAACATTCCTCCCTTTAAAGGAAAGAATGATCCAGAGGCCTACTTGGAGTGGGAGATGAAAATAAACCATGTTTTCTCATGCAACAACTATGAGGAGGACCAAAAGGTGAAGCTTGCCGCCACGGAGTTTTCCGACTATGCTCTTGTGTGGTGGAACAAGTTACAAAAGGAGAGAGCAAGAAATGAAGAGCCAATGGTTGATACATGGGCAGAGATGAAAAGGATCATGAGGAAGCGGTATGTGCCGGCTAGTTACTTAAGGGATTTGAAATTCAAGCTCCAAAAACTAACCCAAGGCAACCAGGGGGTTGAGGAGTATTTCAAGGAAATGGATGTGCTTATGATTCAAGCAAAGATTGAAGAAGATGAGGAGGTAACTATGGCTCGATTTCTTAATGGTTTGACTAATGATATTCGTGATATTGTTGAGCTGTAGAAGTTTGTTGAAATGGATGATTTGCTTCACAAAGCAATCCAAGTAGAGCAACAATTAAAAAGGAAAGGAGTGGCTAAGAGGAGTTTTACCAACTTTGGTTCTTCTAGTTGGAAAGACAAAGGTAAGAAAGATGGGGATGTTACTTCTAGTAGTTCCACACCTACCTCATCAAAAACTCGCTCAAAGTCCCAAGAGGAACCCTCTAAAAGGAGTAGAGATGTGAAGTGTTTCAAGTGCCAAGGCCTAGGACACTATGCTTATGAGTGCCCTAACAAAAGGTCAATCGTTCTTAGAGATGGAGAATATATAAGTAAATCCGATGTTGAAGAGGAAGAGGAGAGTGAGTACGTAGAGGAAGAGGAGACTCCGGAGGAAGATTTGTTGATGATTAGACGGTTACTTGGTGGTCAATTGAAGCATGAGGAGGAGAACCAAAGAGAAAACATCTTTCACACTAGATGTTTAATCAATGGCAAGGTGTGCATGGTGATCATTGATGGAGGTAGTTGCACCAATGTGGCTAGTGCTAGATTAGTGTCAAAGCTAAATTTAGCTACTAAACCACATCCTAGGCTATACAAACTTCAATGGCTTAGTAAGGATGGGGAGGTACAAGTAAAGCAGCAAGTTGAAGTGGACGTTTCCATTGGGAAATACAATGATAAGGTACTTTGTGATGTTGTTCCTATGGAGGCCAGTCAATTACTTTTGGGGAGACCATGGCAATTTGATAAAAGATCCAATCATGACGGTTACACCAACAAGATCTCTTTCGTGCACCAAGACAAAAAGATTGTGCTCAAACCATTTAGTCCACAAGAAGTGTGTGAGGATCAAAAGAAAATGAGAGAAAAACTTCTTCAAGAGAAAAGAGAAAAAGAAAAGGTGAGCAAAACACTTGAAAGTGAGAAAAGGAGGGAAACACTTGAGAGGAAAAAAAGTGAACAAAAGAAGAGTGAAACACTTGAAGTGAGGATGAGCTATTTAGCCACAAAAAGTGAGGTCACGAGGGTGTTTCATGCTAAACAGTCACTATACATCTTGTTTTGCAAAAATCAGATTTTGACCACTAACACTTTTGATGATTTTGAAGTGCCTTCTAGTGTTAAAACTCTTTTGCAGGGTTTTCAGGACATGTTTCTATCAAATGTGCCAAGTGGACTACCACCTTTGAGGGGAATTGAGCATCAAATTGATCTCATTCCAGGAGCTTCTTTGCCCAATAGGCCAGCCTATAGAAGTACTCGACAAGAAACCAAAGAGATTAAAAGACAAGTGGATGAACTCATTAGCAAAGGTTGGGTAAGAGATAGTATGAGTCCTTGTGCTGTCCCGATTGTAGAGCCCTTAATAACATCACCATTAAATATAGTGATCGAGGCCGTACCCGAATCAAATAAACATGATAATGCAGTAACTAGGAAGTGATCCTAGGTCGTTTCCCAACGAGCAATGATAAACCAAATGTTCATAATATACTTGCAGTAGCAGTAACAGTAACGATTGGGGGGGGTTTGTTTGTTTTGTGATTTAAGGAGCAGAACAAGTAAACTGGAATACGAAACTAATAATATTAAAAATGGGTTGTTTCCTCTAATTCAGAAGCCATTCTCTTATCCTGGGTTATGGAGAATTTGTCCCTAACAGTTAACCACTTAATCCAACCCTATTTCAATTTACTAAGCGAAAATCAACTTAGGGTTGTCAATACGTGATTAGGCACCACATACACCAGTTAGCCCTTCGTCCATTAAGCATGAACGCAAGTTAGGCTCAGAGGCAATTAATCGAACACAAAGCGTGCACTGATTAATGTTCACGAATTTGGGTTAACTGGTGAAGGGAAAACTGCCAGGGAACCACATTATAAACGAAACCTCAAAGAGAGTTTGGCTTCGTCCTCAGAAGGAAACAACACCAGAATATTTAGCCTTCCATAGATTCAAACAGAAAACGTAAATGAAACATGAAGCAGAAACGTAAAGAAACAGAAACGTAGATGAACAGAAACGGAAATGAGACAGAAATGTAAATGAAAGTAGAAGAAGAAACAAGAACGAAATTGTTATTAGAAGCAGGAAATTGAAAATTGCATTAAGAACGAAACAGTAGCATTAGAACAGAAAAACTTCAAAACCATAAACCCTAAGCTCTGAATAATAGTCTAACAAAATGCCCTGCACGAATCCCAAGGATGCTATTTTAAAAGAGTCACTCAAAGTCACTGGGCCCTATTACAATACTCTGGCCCAAAACGAAATAAACACTGAACCACATAAAATAAAATTGCGAAATTTCCTAATTAGAATTTAACTAAGGGAAGCGTTGCTTCATTTGCCCTCTTCAAGTCCACAACCAAAATCCAGATTAAGCCCAATGTTTCATTAATTCCTGAAATTAGATTAAAAATATCAAATTAGCTAAATGAGCCCAAATAATAAAACTGCCTAATTAATTGACAATTAAGACCAATCAGTAATTAAAATGGTGCAAAAAGGGTTTAGAAAATAGAAGAAAATGATGGCACATCAAAACCCCCCATACTTAGCCTTTTGCACTCCTGGGCAAAATGAAACAAAGAACAAAATCCAAGGATATCAAAGAGAGGCAAACGAAAACATTCACATATTTCTCAATGAACATCAAGGAATGAAAGGAATGGGTAACATCTAACATAAGGAGATCCGAAAAGTCAAGACATTCATGAAAATCATCCAAGCAACCCAATCATGGCAAAATAGTTAATCAGCTCAAGAATGAAAAAGTGATAAAGCCTCACAAGATATACACTCTATCTCTCAAGTGTCTAGGCTATTATTTACCCTCAAAGCACCCATGAAAACAAACACCACATAAACTTTGCAAGATTCTAAAATTGACAATCAACCCATAAACACAAGCACATGAGGATCAAAAGGTCTTTTAAGGTTGTAATGGGGCCAAGGACAAGGTATGGAAAAATATGGAATAAGTGGTTGAATCCCAAAGGAATAGAGGAGCAATGGGGAATACGTGCATATTAAGTAAACATAAGAAAATAAAAAGAAGTAAAGATAAAATTTAAACATAAAGAGTAGAACCAAGCGCCTCATCATTCTTTTGTCATTTAAGATCTTATTCACTCAACTTTACTGCTTTTTCTTTTTCTTTCTTGATTTTTTTTTAATAATTTTTTTTTTAGTCTGTAGCCTTTGAGAAACAGCATCATATTCAGCATGTCCAACATTTAACCAATATGCAATGTACATCAAGTATGGCTCAAACATGGCCAACAAAACATGTTATCCCATGAAACAAAAACCCCCACACTTATTCCCAAAACAATTCCAAAGCTCCAAAATTCCTTAAGGATATGGTGATATCATGGTTTTTCACTTAAGGCTTGTAGTGAGCTTCAAAAGAAGGAAAGGGAAACAAGGCTCAAAAGGGCTATCAAAGGAATTAAGTCAAGGTAAGTCCATTTGGCTAGAAGCTTATAAGAACAAAATTGCCTCAATCATATCCAAATATGCATGTGAATTAGGAAGCATCAACAAGAATCAAGCCAAGGCTATTGTGCAAGCAATCAATGGGGCAAAACACACCAAATGATTATGATGATGGATGGCTCAAATTCTCACAAAGGTAAACTCATCACTTTCAAATTGAGCTTTCAAAACTATCATGACATGTAGAGGAGAATCAAGGATTTCAAGTCACAAAATGTTAAAAACTTTTATTTTCAAAAAAATTACCCATTTCTTGAACTTATCCTATGATTCAAAGAAAAACATGCAAAGTCGTACATGCGCACAGAATTGACCCAAAATATTAAACTAAAAATCCGACGAAACTAATCCACATCAACAAATTAACACAACTAACAAATTAACAAAACCAACAAAACTAACAAAAACCAAAGAACACTCCCCCCATACTTAAACAACACATTGTCCTCAATGTAGCACAATTAAGAGATTAAAACAATTAAACCATCAAATAGAATTGGACAAGTGTAATAAAAGCAAAGAAGGAGATAGGAAAAGAAGAACTCCCTAAGTCATGGTGGAGGAAGAGTAGGGTGGAGTAAGGAAGTCTCTTCCACCACTACGTCCACTAAAGAAGGGTTCGTGAGGAATGGCTTAAGTTGATGTCCGTTGACCTTGAAGCTCTTGTTTGTGGAGTCGCTTTTGATCTCAACTGTATCATAAGGAAAAACATTAGTAACAACAAAAGGACCAATTCACTTAGACCTCAACTTACCACTCATGAGTCCAAGCCTAGAATTATACAATAGCCCTTTTTGCCCAACCATGAAGTCCTTCTTAACTATCATGCTATCATGGAACTTCTTGGTCTTTTCTTTGTAGAACTTGGCATTCTCGTAGGCTTCTAGGCAGATTTCATCTAACTCACTCAGTTGCTACTTTCTTTCCTCACCATCTTGATTCATAGAGAAGTTGCAAGTCTTCGCTGCCCAGTATGCTGTGTGCTCAATTTCCACTGGAAGATGACATGCCTTTCCAAAGACAACCCGATAAGGAGACATTCCTATGGGTGCTTTGTAGGCAGTCCGATGTGCCCAGAGAGCATCACCAAGCCTGGTACTCCAATCTTTCCTGCTTGGCTGCACAATCTTCTCTAAAATTCTCTTGATTTCCCTGTTAGAAATTTCTGCCTGTCCATTGGTCTTGGGGTGGTATGGTGTGGATACCCTGTGTACCACCCCGTACTTCTTAAGCAGGGCATGCATTGTTCTGTTGCAAAAATGGGTTCCTTGATCACTAACAATTGCTTTAGGTACTCCAAACCTGCAAAACAGATTAGACCTGACAAAATCTGCAACAACTTTAGCATCATTAGTTCTAGTGGGCTTGGCTTCCACCCATTTTGAAACATAGTCAACTGCAAGGAGAATGTAAACATAACCAAAAGAGACAGGAAAAGGGCCCATGAAATCTATACCCCAGACATCAAACACCTCACAGAATAGCATAGGTTGTTGAGGCATTTATTGTCGCCATGTAAGTGTATTTCCTGCTCTCTGACACTGCTCACAAGTGCTGTAGATCTTCCACACATCTTTAAAGATGGTGGGCCAATAAAAACCACAATCAAGCACTTTTTGAGCTGTCCTTTGAACACCTAGATGACCTCCCGGTGCGGAAGAATAACAGAACTGCAGTACTGAGTCAGTCTCATGATCTGGAATGCATCGTCTAATGACCTGATCATTGCACAATTTCCACAAGTAGGGGTCATCCCAAATAAAATGCTTAGCATCACTTTTAATTTTATCTTTTTGGGCTTTCGATGCTAAGGGAGGAAAAACAGAAGCAACTAAATAATTGACAATGTTAGCAAACCAGGGAGTAGAAAGAGAGTTAGAAATACTATACAGTATATACAAATGATCATCCGGGAAATCATCCCGAATGGGTGAATTCGCATCCGATACACGTTCGATCCGACTCAAATGATCAGCAACTAAATTTTGTGCTCCGCTCCTATCACGGATCTCCAAGTCAAACTCTTGAAGCCAGAGCATCCATCGGATCAACCTAGGCTTAGAATCAGCCTTCTTCAACAAGTACTTTAGAGCTGCATGGTCAGTATAAACAATAATGCGGGTACCAAGCAAATAAGATCGAAATTTTTCAAGAGCAAAAACTATGGCTAGAAGCTCTTTCTCAGTAGTAGTATAATTCGCTTAGGCAGCATCTAAAGTCCTAGAAGCATAATATATCACCCTGGGCAATTTATCAATTTTCTGAGCAAGGACAGCCCGCAATGCATAATTTGATGCATCACACATAAGCTCAAAAGGGGTTGTCCAGTCGGGTGCCTGGATGATGGGGGTGGTTGTCAGCGCTCTTTTGAGGCAATCAAACGCCTCTTTGCATCTGTCATTAAAGTCAAACTCAACCTTCTTTTGCAACAAGTTGGACAGTGGAAGGGCTACTTTGCTAAAATCCCTTATAAAGCGTCTATAGAATCCTGCATGACCAAGAAAAGATCGCACCTCTCGCACACAAGAGGGGTAAGGCAATTGTGCAATAACTGAAATTTTTGTCGGATCTACTTCAATACCCTTATTGAAAATAATGTGGCCTAAAACTATACCTTGCTCAACCATAAAATGACATTTTTCAAAATTTAGAACAAGGTTAGTTTCAATGCATCTATTCAAAACTTTTTCCAAACTATCCAAAAAACCATCAAAAGAGGATCCATACACAGTGAAATCATCCATGAACACCTCTATGCAATTTTCTAAGAAATCAGTGAAAATACTAAGCATGCACCGCTGGAAGGTACCAGGGGCATTGCACAGGCCGAAAGGCATCCTCCTATAGGCAAAAGTACCGAAGGGGCAGGTGAATGTGGTCTTTTCCTAATCCTCAAGAGCAATAGTAATTTGCATATAACCAAAAAAACCATCAAGCAAACAGTAGTGAGATTTACCTGCCAGGCGCTCAAGCATCTGGTTAATGAATGGCAGGGGAAAATGGTCCTTTTTGGTAACTTGGTTCAGCCTCCTATAGTCAATGCAGACTCTCCAACTGTTTTGCACCCGAGTAGGAATCAGCTCCTCCTTCTCATTTTTTATCACTGTGAGGCCGGTCTTCTTCGGGACTACCTGGACGGGACTCACCCATTGACTGTCGGAGATAGGATAGATGATTCCAACTTGCAAAAGCTTGGTTATCTCCTTCTTCACTACATCAAGAATCATCGGGTTGAGTCTTTTCTGTGGTTGTCTTACTGGTTTAGCTCCATCCTCTAAATTTATTCGATGCATACATGTGGATGGGCTAATACCAGGAATATCCGCCAGGGTCCAGGGGACTACCTGGACGGGACTCACCCATTGACTGTCGGAGATAGGATAGATGATTCCAACTTGCAAAAGCTTGGTTATCTCCTTCTTCACTACATCAAGAATCATCGGGTTGAGTCTTTTCTGTGGTTGTCTTACTGGTTTAGCTCCATCCTCTAAATTTATTCGATGCATACATGTGGATGGGCTAATACCAGGAATATCCGCCAGGGTCCAGCCTATAGCCTTCTTATGCTTCTTGAGAACAGACAACAACTTCTCCTCTTGCTCATTAGCAAGGGAGGCAGATATAATCACTGGAAAACTTTTGCTATCATCCAAGTAAGCATATTTTAAATTTGATGGCAGGGGCTTCAATTCTGGTGTGGTCAGCTGGATAGTGGTAGAAGGAGATGGTTTCTCAGCCTGTACCTCATAAAGAAAGTCAGAGGTATGTGTACTTCCTGAAACATGGTTAGTCCTATCTGACTCTATAAAATCAATCTCAAGAGGTAAAACACCATCACCAGACATGCAATCAATATCACTTTCAGATTCACTCTCAGCATCAAATTCAGACATATGATCAAGTACAATTTCAGACTCAATGCATGAAGAGTGAGAGACATGCAGATTAGAGTAAAGATCAGTCATGTATTCATCAACAACATGGTCAATTATTTCAGCACGAAATACAGAAAGATCTTCATATGGGTATTTCATAGCATCCAGGATATTAAAATGAACAGTTATATCACCAAACTCCATGGATAGTGTGCCTGCAGATGAGGAAGTAGAGTGAAGTTTGGCAGGTTCATTTGCAGATGAGGAAGGTGCTACGGGTTGAGGTAGTTGACACTGCTTTCCTAACCTTAATGAAATGGCACTGACATTTTTGGGATTTTGGACAGCTTGGGAAGGCAGCTTGTCAGAATTCTGGGACTGTTGTTGATTCAATTGTGTAGCCAATTGTCCCATCTGATTGGTTAAGCTCTGAATGGAGGCTCTGGTCTCTTGTTGAAACTGCATGTTCTGCATAGTCATTTGCCTCACAAGTTCTTCGAGGGAAGGTTGTGGAGGAGCCTCAACTGTTGGTTGTTTCTAGGGTTGTTGCTGTTGTTGGATTGGTGGAGGAATGTATGGTCTGCTTGGGCCAGCAACATTTTGGAAGGAATGAGCATGCTGCTGTTGTTGTTGCTGAGGGCTAGACCATCTGAGATTAGGGTGATTCCTCCATCCAGGGTTGGATCTGTTGCTGGAGAGGTCATAATTGTTCTGCTGTGGTTGATTTTGTTGCTGAGGTTGAGGAGGTCTATTGTAAATATTTGCAACATAAGCTTCGGGCTGCTCAATTGCTCTAGGTTGCTGCATGGAAGGGCAAAGGTCTGTATGGTGGTCAGCAGAGGAGCACAAACCACAGACCCTTGCAACAGGTACAGATTTCTGGTTCAAGGGCTGCTGGGTTACCAAGTTAACCAATGCATCCAGTTTGCCTTTTAGCTTCTTAGTTTCAGATGATGCAGCTGAGTTTGTAGCTACCTCATGCACTCCTTTAATGACTATAGCATCATTTCTGGCGCTAAACTGCTGGGAGTTAGAAGTCATCTTCTCAATTAAATTTCTGGCTTCAGCAGGAGTCATGTCTCCAAGGGCTCCACCACTGGCAGCATCTATCATACTTCTCTCCATATTACTGAGTCCTTCATAAAAATATTGGAGAAGCAGCTGCTCCGAAATCTGATGGTGAGGGCAACTGGCACATAGTTTTTTAAATCTCTCCCAGTATTCATACAGGCTCTCTCCACTGAGTTGTCTAATACCTGAGATATCCTTCCTGATGGCTGTGGTCCTGGAAGCAGGGAAATTTTTTTCAAAGAATACTCTCTTCAGGTCATCCCAGCTCGTGATGGACCTTGGAGCAAGGTAATACAGCCAGTCCTTTGCCACTCCCTCTAAAGAATGAGGGAAAGCCTTCAGAAATATGTGGTCCTCTTGGACATCTGGGGGTTTCATGGTGGAGCAGACAATATGAAATTCCTTCAAATGTTTGTGCGGGTCTTCACCTGCAAGGCCATGAAACTTTGGAAGCAAATGAATTAGTCCGGTTTTAAGAACATATGGGACATCCTCATCAGGCACAAGCTTTCGTAGGTGAAATCAGGTGCAGCCATTTCCCTTAGAGTCCTCTCACGGGGTGGAGGTTGTTCCATGTTCTCAGAATGTTCAAAATCAGAATGCTCAGAATCAGAATGCTCAAAATTATAATGCTCCAAATCAGGATGTTCAAAATCACCAATAACAGAATGCACAGATTCACCAGTAATGGAATGCTCAGGATGATCAAAAGGTATAAAATGATGTCTAACTAATCTATGAAATGTCCTATCTATCTCAGGATCAAAGGGTTGTAAGTCAGATGGATTGCCTCTAGTCATACACTACATTCAGCATGCACAACTAGTTGCCTTGTCATGTAAATAAAGGTGCAGGTTTGAACTACAGCTACCCTCAAATGATATCCAAATGACTTGAAATTTTGTGAGCAACCTTATAAAATGATGAGAAGATAGCACAAAAAATTTCAGGCAAAAATTCAAAGTCTAACTATGGAAACTAAAAATGGTAGGTTAAGAAAAATAAGTGAATAAAACTTGAAAAATAAAAAACTTTTGACAGAATCACTATTTTTGGACGATGGAGACCTCAGCCAGCCTACGGTGGCTGCCAAGGCATAGGAAATTTTTTTCTACCCCAAATACATATATAATAATTGTGATTCTGATAACCGGAGCAAAAGTTATGGCCGTTTGAAGTTTCGACAAACACAAAATTTGCTACTTTTTTGGAACTTTTAAATCTGACCAAACTAAAGGCTCTAGCTATTTTTCCCACAAAATATAGATTAAAAGAAGTTACCACAAAAAAATTCATCCAAAAATAACAACCCTAGCTACTAAAACAAAAAATCTCAAATAATTCAGCATGGGTGGTCGCTAAAATCTGTCTTTACTTGATTTCTACTACTAGTCTGTTTTGCCACAAGCAAAAGTGGTCGCTAAGTCCGTCGCAAAACACTATTCACAGCAAAATACCCAAAACTGAAACAGGGGAAACGCTTAATAGGAAAACTGAAACAGAACACCCACTAAACAAAATACCAGGACGCTAAACAACACTAACACACAGACTAACACAATACTAACAATTAAACATAACACACGAAAGAATTAAACACACAACACTAGCTAGCTATTATGAACCTTTGGATACTGCTCCTCGGCAACGGCGCCAAATTTGATCGAGGTCGTACCCGAATCAAATAAACATGATAATGCAGTAACTAGGAAGTGATCCTAGGTCGTTTCCCAACGAGCAATGATAAACCAAATGTTCATAATATACTTGCAGTAGCAGTAACAGTAACGATTGGGGGGGGGGTTGTTTGTTTTGTGATTTAAGGAGCAGAACAAGTAAACTGGAATACGAAACTAATAATATTAAAAATAGGTTGTTTCCTCTGATTCAAAAGTCATTCTCTTATCATGGGTTATGGAGAATTCGTCCCTAACAGTTAACCACTTAATCCAACCCTATTTCAATTTACTAAGCGAAAATCAACTTAGGGTTGTCAATACGTGGTTAGGCACCACATACACCAGTTAGCCCTAACGCAAGTTAGGCTCAGAGGCAATTAATCGAACACGAAGTGTGCACTGATTAATGTTCACGAATTTGGGTTAACTGGTGAAGGGAAAACTGCCAGGGAACCACATTATAAACGAAACCTCAAAGAGAGTTAGGCTTCGTCCTCAAAAGGAAACAACACCAGAATATTTAGCCTTCCATAGATTCAAACAGAAAACGTAAATGAAACATGAAGCAGAAACGTAAAGAAACAGAAACGTAGATGAACAGAAACGTAAATGAGACAGAAACGTAAATGAGACAGAAACATAAATGAAAGTAGAAGAAGAAACAAGAACGAAATTGTAATTAGAAGCAGGAAATCAAAAATTGCATTAAGAACGAAACAGTAGCATTAGAACAGAAAAACTTCAAAACCATAAACCCTAAGCTCTGAATAATAGTCAAACAGAATGCCCTGCACGAATCCCAAGGATGCTATTTAAAAAGAGTCACTCAAAGTCACTGGGCCCTATTACAATACTCTGGCCCAAAACGAAATAAACATTGAACCACATAAAATCAAATTTCGAAATTTCCTAATTAGAATTTAACTAAGGTAAGCGCTGCTTTATTTGCCCTCTTCAAGTCCACAACCAAAATTCAGATTAAGCCCAATGTTTCATTAATTCCTGAAATTAGATTAAAAACATCAAATTAGCTAAATGAGCCCAAATAATAAAACTGCCTAATTAATTGACAATTAAGACCAATCAGTAATTAAAATGGTGCAAAAAGGGTTTAGAAAATAGAAGAAAATGATGACACATCAATAGGCATCCTATACCTAGGCTTGATGATTTGCTTGATGAATTGCATGGTGCATGTTACTTTTCTAAAATCGATTTAAAAAGTGGATACAATCAAATTAGGATTAGAGAAGGGGATGAATGGAAAACTGCTTTTAAAACAAAATATGGTTTGTATGAATGGTTGGTTATGTCTTTTGGCCTAACTAACGCTCCTAGCACTTTCATGAGATTAATGAACCATATCTTGAGAGAGTTCATAGGAAAGTTCGTTGTGGTGTACTTTGATGATATTCTTATCTATAGCACTTCACTTGATTTGCATATTGATCATTTAAAATCTGTCTTGTGTGTGCTTAGAGAAGAACAATTGTATGCCAATCTTGAAAAATGCATCTTTTGTAGTAACCATGTTGTGTTTCTTGGATTTGTTGTAAGTTCAAAAGGAGTGCAAGTTGATGAGGAGAAGGTTAGGGCTATTCCAGAATGGCCTACACCTAAGTCCGTGACCGAGGTGAGGAGTTTTCATGGCTTAGCAAGTTTTTATAGATGATTTGTGAAGGATTTTAGCACATTGGCAGCACCTCTCAATGAAGTGCTCAAGAAAAATGTTGGTTTCAAATGGGGAGAGAAACAAGAAGAAGCTTTCAATATTCTTAAGCAAAAGCTAACTAATGCCCCCATACTTGCGTTGCCAAACTTTCAAAAATCTTTTGAAATTGAGTGTGATGCTTCAAATGTTGGGATTGGGGCTGTGTTGTTGCAAGAAGGTCATCCAATTGCTTATTTTAGTGAAAAGTTAAGTGGTCCTAACCTTAACTATTCAACTTATGATAAGGAGTTGTATGCCTTAGTATGGGCTTTGAAAACATGGCAACACTACCTTTATCCCAAGGAATTTGTCATTCATAGTGACCATGAGTCCCTCAAATATATCAAGGGGCAAGGCAAGCTTAACAAAAGGCATGCGAAGTGGGTGGAATTCCTAGAGCAATTCCCTTATGTTATCAAACATAAAAAGGGAAAAGGTAATATTGTAGTTGATGCTCTTTCTCGGCGTCATGCATTACTTTCTATGCTTGAAACAAAATTGATTGGTCTTGAATGCTTGAAAAGCATGTATGAAAATGATGAAACTTTTGGAGAAATTTTTAAAAACTGTGAAAATTTTTCAGAAAATGGTTTCTTTAGACATGAAGGCTTTCTTTTCAAAGAAAACAAATTGTGTGTGCCTAAATGTTCTACAAGAAATTTGCTTGTTTGTGAAGCACATGAAGGAGGTTTAATGGGGCATTTTGGGGTCCAAAAGACTCTAGAAACATTACAAGAACATTTTTATTGGCCTCATATGAAAAAAGGATGTGCACAAATTTTGTGAACATTGCATTGTATGTAAAAAGGCAAAGTCTAAGGTAAAGCCTCATGGATTGTATACTCCATTGCCAATTCCGGAGTATCCTTGGATTGATTTATCCATGGATTTTGTTTTGGGGCTTCCAAAAACAAGCAGTGGTAGAGATTCCATTTTTGTGGTTGTTGATAGGTTTTCTAAAATGGCTCATTTTATTCCATGTAAAAAAGTTGATGATGCTTCCCATGTGGCTGATTTGTTTTTCAAGGAGATTGTGAGACTCCATGGTTTGCCAATGAGCATTGTTAGTGATAGGGACTCTAAGTTCCTAAGCCATTTTTGGAGGACTTTGTGGGGTAAGTTGGGCATTAAATTGTTATTTTCAACCACTTGTCACCCACAAACCGATGGGCAAACGGAAGTTGTTAATAGGACATTGGGAACTTTGCTTAGGACAGTTTTGAGGAAGAACTTAAAAACTTGGGAAGCTTGTTTACCCCATGTTGAGTTTGCTTACAATAGAGTTGTTCATAGCGCCACTAATTGTTCTCCTTTTGAAGTTGTTTAAGGTTTTAACCCACTAACTCCTCTTGGTCTTTTGCATATGCATAATGTTTCTATTTTTAAGCATAAAGAAGGTCAAGCAAAGGCGAACTATGTGAAGAAGCTTCATGAGAGAGTCAAAAATCAAATTGAGAGGAGAAATAAAAGCTTAAACAAGCCAACAAAGGGAGAAAGAAGGTTGTCTTCGAACCCGAAGATTGGGTTTGGGTGCACATGAGAAAAGAAAGGTTTCCGGAACAAAGGAGATCAAAGCTTCAACCAAGGGGAGATGGACCATTTCAAGTGCTTGAAAGAATCAATGACAATGCTTACAAAGTTGAGTTGCCCGGTGAGTATAATGTTAGTTCCACCTTCAATGTCTCTGACTTATCTCTTTTTGATGCAGATGGAGAATCCGATTTGAGGACAAATCCTTCTCAAGAAGGAGAGAATGATGAGGACTTGACCAAGAGCAAGGGCAAGGATCCACTTAAAGGACTTGGAGAACCTATGACAAGGGCTAGAGCAAGGAAAGCCAAGGAAGCTCTTCAACAAGTGTTGTCCATACTATTTGAATACAAGCCCAAGTTTCAAGCAGAAAAGTCCAAGGTTGTGAATTGTATCATGGCCCAAATAGAGGAGGACTAAATGGCACCACTTTGTCTCAGTTTTAGAGTGTTTAGTTTGTCTAAATAATGGTCCAATCCTTGTAAAGTTGGCTGACCAAAAAATATGTTTTGGGTTAATCAACTAAAACGACTTTAGTTTGGTTTAGTTCAAGTTGTAATAAGGGCCCAATTGGGAATCTAGGCATCAGCCTTTTGGGAGACCAAATGGTGGCTGACTTAATGGCTGTTTGGGGTGACTTTTGGTTGCCACAATTTCAGTTACACTCAGCCATTAAGCTCTTTTAATTCCCAAGGTTAGTGGCATTAAGTTCTTTTAATTATAGGTTAATGGATCATTACTAAAATCTGATGTAAAGCTTCTATATAAGCTGAACCATTTTATCAATAAACACAAGTTGAGTTTTATTCAGAAAATTAGAGTTTATCTCTTTTATCTTAGTGAGAGTGATTCTCCTAAGTTCTTGAGTGATTCAAGAACACCCTGGCTATATCAAAGGACTTTCACAACCTTTGTGTATTGCCCTCGCCGGAAAGAGTGATTCTTTTCTTCCTTTCATCTTCAACCTTGTTCTTTCATACCATAATTCCAGAAAATCCACTTCTGCCCAGAATTATCTCGAGGCCATAACTCCCATTTTACGCGCTCAAATTAAGTGATTCTTGAGCCTAAAATGAATTTCAAAACGAGATCTTTCACCTCGTTTTGGAATCACCTCATTTGGAGCCCTGTAGCTTGAGTTATTGTTATTTCTATATTTCTGTCCAACCACCACTTAACCTACGTTTTATCATATCATTCTTCCATTTTATGCCAAAAATCACCTTATTAAGGCCCACGAAATTAGCCACCGCCCAACCCTTAAATCTTGCCAATTTTCCATCCTTTCCTTAATCAATTTCACATTTTCCATCAAGGTTTAATCCTAGACGATCCTAAGTCAGCCTTTGTGCAATGAAGGTTCATATCACATAGTGAAGTCTCTTATCGACAATTTCAAATATTTCGAAATATATTACATTCCCAAGGAAAGTGATACCTGAGTAGACCTACTCTCCACGCTAGCCAATGCCAAGAAGGTCGAGTACCTCAAGATCATCATCCAGGAGACGCTCTAAACTCCCACAATGCTTAGGAAATTATGGCCAGAGAAATGGAGAAACCAAAGTAAATGACCCCCTACAAAAAATTTCTCATTCGGGGGGTCCTACCACCAAACGAGGACGAAGCCTGACCCCTTCAAACAGAAGGTCAGCTACTACACCATCCTTGATGGCAAACTTTTCAAAAGAGGGTAGACAACACCCCTACTCAAATGCCTCAACAGTCAATAGGCAGACTACGTCATGAGAGAACTTCACGAAGGGATCTATGGTCTCCATACCGGAAGACGCTCCCTAGCCACCGTAGTGGTACAAGCTGGCTATTATTGGCCAACACTCAGGGCAGACACCCTCAACTTAACCAAGAGATGTAGATGATGTCAAGAATTTGTAGGCGTGTCACGCACTCCTCCTTACAACCTTCACCGTCTATGCTCCCCTTAGCCCTTCGCCTTGTGGGGAATGAACACACTGGAACCACTGACAAAGGCCCTAGGAGCTGTCAAGTACTTACTAGCCACCATTGACTACTTCACCAATTGGATAGAAGCAAGACCATTTCAAGAAATTACGGCCAGCGAGGTGGAAAAATTCACCTAAAAGCACCTCATCTCCAGGTACGGCCTCCCATACGCCATTGTCACCGATAACGACACCCAATTCAAAGTCCAGACTTACGAAGACTTTTTGACAAGGCTAGGCATCAAGCACCTAGTCACTTCTATTGAACATCCTCAAACTAACGAACAGGAAGAGGCAACTAATAGAGTCATCCTCAGGGCCCTGCAAACTACACTTGACAAGTCTAAGGGCCTATGGAAAGAAAAACTCTACAGCATACTCTGGGCATACCATTGTACATCTTAGACAACCACCAATAAAACTCCTTACTGACTCACATATGGCACTGACGCCATGATCCCCGTTGAAGTTGGGGAACCGTTGACAAGGAGACTACTGTTCCTGCAACATCAAAGTGAAGAATATATGAGGGTGGAACTTAAAATCACCGAAGAAGTCCCAAAAATGATGAAGATTAAGGAATAAGCTGCCAAACTATGAACAGCCGGGAGATACAACACATGAGCCTTACAACCCGACGACCTCGTATGGCGAGTCCAAGATGAAGCCAGAAAAGATCCCCGAGCAGGAAAGCTTGGCCCCAACTGGGAAGGTCCTCGACAACGGAGCGTATCGACTACAAGAGTTGGATGGCAAAGCAATCCCACGAACGTGGAACACTACCCACCTGAAATTCTACTTCAATTGACTTACACTCTAAACCTAATGTTGTACTCTTTTCCTTACTCAAGTCTTTTGTTCCAAAAATATAAAATCCAAGATTTTGGCTTAAAGGGTTTTTAATAAGATACATTTGGGGTAACGAAGGGAATTTGTACTTAGTTACATACGTTGAATAATTTTTAACGAGACCTCATCTCCAGTACATGTCACCCACGACGAGTGACATGTGCGCATGAGCATCATAATAAGCCTCTAGTGTGTACCACCCATGGCAAGTAGCATACATGCAAGAGCATATTACCACCACGACTCCAGTGTGTGCCACCCACGACGAGTGACACACACGCAAGAGCGTATCATCTTGGTGACTCCAGTACATGCCACCCACGTCGAGTGACATGTGCGCAAGAGCACTCTCCTAAGTCTCTAGTGTATGACACCCACGATGAGTGGCATACATGCAAAAGCATATTTACATCATGACTCCAGTATATGTCACCCACAGTGAGTGACATATATGCAAGAGCATATCACCACGTCTCCAGTGTGTGCCACCCACGGCGAGTGACATGTATGCAAGAGCACGGTGCCCAAAACCCAGGTTGGACAATTCTCTTGTCAATCCTTCAAAGGGCTCGCAAAACCTAAGGTTCACCCTTGGTGAGTCCCACTGATTTACACCACCATGCCTCCAGTACTTGCCATTTTGTAAGAGGCATGTATACAAGAGCAAGCAAGTTTGTCTCCAATACATGTCACCCATGGCTAGTGTCGTGTATGCAAGAGCACGATACTTATGTTGCACACAAGACTTGTCAAACCCAAGCTCCGCGCTTGCTGATCCTTACAAGTTTACAAAATCCAAGGCCCATCCTTAGTAAGTCGTGACACAGCTCTGTAGGCTTGATAAAACCTAAGGCAAACACGTCTCTAGTCCAAGACTCGACATACCCAAGGTTCACCCTTGGTGAAGCCCTTTCCAGTACTAAGTTCCACCCCCACGGGAACTCAAGGTACAAAAGGTCTACCCTTGACAATATTTCCTATCTCTTATCTGTGCAGGAATATAGGCTTATAAAAAAACCCAAGGTCTGTTCTTGATACTCACATCTCCAAAATTCAAGGTCTACCCTTGGTACAAAAACCCAAGGTCCACCCTTGGTACATACTTCTACAAAACCCAAGGCACCCCCTTGGTCCACTCACATGCAACAACTTTGACGACTACCCCCAAGTTCCACTAAGCGAACCATCACCCCATCATTTGGCAAGACCTTTAATCAAGTCGAAGCTCATGTTTACTTCTCACAACCATCAGAGGAGTACTTCTACAGGTCAAGACAACCCACCACCCGATTTCATAACAAGACCTTCAATCAAGTGCAACTCACACTCACTCCTCATAATCATCAGAGGAGGAACTCAGCAAGTCAAGCAACCTATCCCTACACTGGTTAGGCAAGACCTTCAACCAGGGGCAAATCAAAAACAACTCCTCACAACCATCAGGGGAGAAGCTCCACAAAACAAAAGGAAGTCCCACAAGATGTGGATAAGACCTTTAATTAGGTTAAAATCAAACCTGAGATGACTCCACGTCATTCTACTTTTTACAAGACCACCATGATCTTATGTTTACATAACCAAGGTCTTGTTTCCTACGTTGTCTACAAAGGCAAAGGTAGCCTAGACACAAGCATCATCGCCTTGCTCTGCAGCACCGTGTGTTTCATCAGCAGCCTCCTCCTCTGCATCAATCTCATCCTCATCAAGCAGGACACCCTTATTCACATCCTTGAATGGATCGAAGAGACCTAAGTCAAGGCCCTTTGCAAAGAAATTGGCCTGTCTGACATCCTTCTAAAAGTTTGTCTCATGTTGCTCCATGACCTCCTTCCTGTACAAAATCAACTCTTCCTCTAGCTCGTTGCTTGCCTCCTTTTCTTTGGCTGCCCGTAACAAGGACTCCTCTAGCTTGGACTCCAATTCCTTAAGTCGGACCTCCAACTCAGCAATCCTCTTGGAAAGTCAATCCTTCTCAACCGCCATGCTCTCCACTTTGCCACCCAGGTCCATCTTCTCAGCATACAAGCTCTTGCAGCATCTAAACAAGTTATCACCATCTAATCGGGTGCGCAACAACTTGGCCAGTGCACCGCCAACCTTGGAAGTCATTTGGTGGTTCACCCTTATGGCCTAAGCAAAAGCAACGGTGGCATTAGCCACCTTAGGGTGCTATGCTCGCCACAGAGTATGAGCAGTAGCCCTCCTCTTGGTGATCTCCATCTCCAAGGACACCACCTTTTGCACTGCCTCTTGGTACCACAGTCCATTCTTCTCTAGAATTGTCAAAATCCTTTGGAGAAACACCTTGGTAGAATTAGTAGCATTCTACACCCTAGCCGACCTGATGAGATTTTTGTCAAAAGCTGACACAAAGTCAGTCAGGGTTTTATGCTATGGCTTGTAAGTGGTGTCCCACAGTGAAGTAGCATCACTGGAGGTGTACAAATGATCGAGGAAGACGCGAGGATGAAGGCAACCCAACACTCACGCTATATTGTAAGCGGGGTGACGACCTCACATCTCCGCCACTACTAGCTCTCCTTACACCCCCGGAAGCAGAACGGGGGAGGATCACAGTAATCGGGACTGGCTCCCTGGTAGCAGCAAAAGGTCGTGCTTTTCAGCAAGGGTGAGAAGTGGCCCCACCAGTTCGGCGTGAGGTCCTCACCCTCTCCGAGGAGGAGGACTCGCTATCAGAGGCACCTTGGTAGGTATCCTTAAACGAGGAACCACTTATCGAGATGACCTCTCGATCCATGATGGGTTGCTCATTCGAGCCCCTAGAATCATTGTTGCCTAGTCCAATGGCAGAATCAGACAGAAAAGAAGACATTGTGGTGAATGGGAGTACTTTTAGAAGATGAAAAGGGAAGGAAGAGAAACTAAAAGCCAAGAAAGCACAAGGAATCAAGAATGAATAAGAGCAAGCAAGAAAGAAAGAAGGCAATGAACAGTGACCTGAAATCAAACATCCACTCCATTTATAGGGGAGATGGGTTTTTTGGTAACTGACGAAAGCTAAAAAGGTTCCTTAAAATTTTGCACCATAACGTTCCCCTACTCATGCACGATCGTTACTCCAGTACGTGCCCACTCTATGTGTAACACGTATGCAAGAGTATTGCGCGTGTGCCGCACATGCCTGTTACAGTAGATAGTTGTTACGTGTTGTCTTCAATGCACTCTCAAACAATCAGAAAAGGGGTAGAGTTGTCAAATCCGATGACTTACCTTACCTAGCACGCCAAAGACATGTCCATCATGGATAACTTGACAAAAGTAGTCTGGACAACACATGTCCAGGCTCGGGGGCTTGACAAGCCACATCGACCTGCAACTCTCACATTCGTCAAGGCTACCACGCCTGGGGGCTTGATAAACTCGCCATCCTCTGCTTGTTAAGATTACTACCCCAGACATCAGTCATACTCCTTCAACGCGGGACAATCTACTTTGACACTGGACAACCTCCGCCCACAAGCTAACTCAGAGCTTAAGGGGCTTATGTAATGTCTAGGACCCACAGATTCTACATGACATCCTACATGGCACTCAAAGACGCATGTCCACCCTCCACGTCACTCCTGCTACAAGGCACAGACGCTTAGGCCCTAAGCAGTCGGGCTTCCCAACAAACAGGTTATCTCTAGCCTAACTATTATTCAAATGTGTTTGAATATTTTATCTATTGGCAGGTATTAAATTATCTATAACGCCACATTATCTACAGGGTATGATTATCTCCTACCTTTATATATAATTCAAATGTTTATCTCTAACATTATCTCTAAGCTCTCGGCTATTATCTATAAGCCGAAAATTATCTATAAGGCTACAACAGCCCCTACAAACAAGGACCAACAACCACACTCGAACTATTATAAATACAAGTTCCATTGAACCACTCTACACGACCTGCTCACACATTCAACACACGGCAACAAACCTATACCCCTCTCTTTCTCTTTCTCTTATACAAGCACCATTTCAGCATATACTTGTTTTTCTTTCCTTACACATATTCTTACTTGAGTAGTAGAGTTCTTTGTTTTGCAGGTTTCCCCTTCTGTCAAAGGTACCTCTCCAAGCCGACGTGTGAAGTTCGGTGATGCAATCCTCCCAACGAGGGGACCTATCACCAAAGTCATGGCTAGGAGACTCCAAGAAGATTGGGTCAGAGATGTAGGAGAAGGCCCTAGGGTTCTCATGAGCTTTAGGGTAGATTTTGGGCCATGGGCTAAGTATAAGCCCACTTATCTTTGTACATATTAGATTAGGGTTTCATTATTTTTGGGCCTTGTATTTAGGGCACCATAGTATACGGAGGGTACACTAGTAATGTAAGATTTTTCAGCCCTTGTATTTTAGGACACCTACACTAGGTTTTGTATTAGGGGTAGTTTTATAATTTAACATGCATTAAGTGCACTATTTGATGTGTGTCGGAAGAGAAATTTAATTGAATTGAGAGAAGTTTAATCCAATTAAATTTTGGATCAGCCTAAGGGGGAGGTGAGAATTTGCTTGCTACACCTCATTGTCACATCATATAGTCACACTTTGTGCATGTCCTTCATGATTTACATGCCTCATGACACATAAGCACACTTAGTGAAAAATCTTGGACTTGATCTTGGATTAGTGAGCTGAATCAAAGTTCAGACCTCATTTGAGGCATAAATTTCGTGCCCCCCCCTCTCTCTCTCTCTCTCCACTAATCTTCTCCTACCTTCAAACTATTATCCATGACTTCCTATGGTGGTGAGCTTGTTATTGACTCATCTTTTCCTTGAAGTGACGTCTCCAATCACCTTTTCCCCTTCTCCATTTCGCTGTCATTGATCTTTAAGAAACAAAAGACTTCATTGATGAAGAAGATCTAAGGCCTACAAGCTCTACATGAAGTTACATCATTTGGGATCCCACTTAACCATGTCCACTCTGACGTGTCACGGTTCCAAATTTTAGTAAGAACAAGTTGTTAGTCAAATGACCAATAATTTGGCTTTCTCAATATTTGATGACTTTCTTTGGTCTCAGAATATGACAATATCAAAATTGATTGAGGCAAGACAGGTACGTATATTCTTACTTAAATATTATTTGATTTAACTGAAAATTCTTATTAATTTTTTTTATTATTATTCAAATTGAGTAGAAGAGCTCTCGTACAGTTTTTGCAAAAGTGATTGAAGTTGAACCTGAGAAGGGTTGGTGCTATCATTCGTGCTCTAAATGAAAGCGTAAGATTACTTAAGTGGGACCAAAAACATTATGTGAAAAGTGTCACAGGATGGTTTTGCACAATTGCTAGGTACCATTTATGTTTTAAGAATAATTTATCTGAAATAAGACAAACATATAAGCTTGACAGATTTTGTTCCACATATTCTGATTAATATATTAAGATTGTATATCATAATCATATAATATCATAATTTCAGGTTCAAGTTGCATATTAAGGTCATAGATAACACAGGAAGTACGGCATTCATATTGTTTGATCGGGTTGTTAATTTCTTTATTGGAAAATCGGCAAGGATGTACTTGAAGAGAATGAAAGGGTACATTTAAAATAATTCCCAACCCATATATATTGTTTATACAGATTATATTATAAGTTTTCTGATTTATTATATAAATTATATAATAAACTCCACAAGGGAATTAAAGGTCATCAGTTTCCAACTCTCTTCAATTCATTTAAGGACAAATAATTTTTGTTCAAAATTGAAGTCAATGATGGTAACATCTATCAGAAGTGGCAAAGCTTACAGTGAAAAGGCTGACAGATAAGACTGAAACTGTCCAAGAGGTTAAGAATAAAAAATATCTGCTGGTGATTTAAATAGATCTTTTTGCTTAAAAATGATTAATATGTAGTAAATACAACTAATCTTTTAAAACTATTATACTTATATAGATTGGGAACCACGAAGAAGCAGCTGAACTCATTTACACTCTGAATCAATTAGCTGAAGATAAATCTTTGGTAAGTTAAATAGTATTTTATTTTCTTTAAATGTTAATGAATTTAATTATTTAAAATTTATGTGCCATTTTATTTTTAATCAAATTGAAACCATCTACTTTGTGGTGCAAACTGCTATTGAAGAAGTAGATTCCAACGGCAAATTATCCTAGGCCATTGTTGATGTTGAACAGACTCCAACAAGTAAAAAATCATACAAAAGATCTAGTGAAGTGTTGGAGGAAGACGATTGTGTAGAACTTGGTGAAACTCAGGCATCTACAACCAAAGATTCAAAGAAGACTTGTGAAGATTGAACCACCTGAATGATCTGTCTTTAGTTTTTGAAGGAACTATATTTGGATATATTATCTTATTCTGTAGTTTTGTTTCAGCATTGTTCAAAGATTATACCATCTGAATGCACAATCAGGATATTTGGCAGTTTTTTTTTTAACATTTTGCATTTTCAAAAGTCTTTACTTTATTTGGAATTAGCCAGTTTGGCATGTTAATGAATATTTTATTTGAATTATATCTAATGTTTAGTGTGTGTATATATATATTCACTATTTATTATTCTGAAATCTATGAAAAGTTAGATAAATTTTTTTTATCAATAACACATTGTAAACATAAAATTATGAGGTCCATACTACATTTCATTAAAAAAAGTTCTTTATAAACAGTAGTTGTATCAAGTCTTAATCACATGTTATCTATCTTGATATATAAGCATGATTAGAAGTTTTCAACTTAAATTGAGAAAACACTGATTTTTTTAAGAACCAGCAGATGAAGAGTATTCACTGATTTTTTAAGTGTTTTCAGAAATGAATAAAACTTGAACTATGTGAATTTTTATTTAATAGAAAATTTTCAATGAACTGATTTTTCTGTGTTACTATAACTCAAATTTATAATGTATAAAAAAATCAGTTTTGACCTTGCTGATATATAATTTTTCAGTGCAATAGTGAAATTTTTATAACACTGACTATAAATACAGATACACAACAAAGTGTATCTGAAGAAAAGCAGTTACGAAATAAGATTAATAAATAAGTAAAAGGAATGTAAAATTTCATTTTTTGTTGATGTAAGAAACCATTACTGCACATTAAGTTCCAACCTCCTGCAAGTAAAGAAGCATAAGATTCCCAAAACATTTAGAATATTAAACAAATAAATAAATGTGTTTTGTAGTAGTTCAATGCAGTAGTTTAACAAAACTGATATTTATATTATATAACGCATTTCTTATCTCTTATAAGTAATGATATTTAATTTTATCAAACAAGGCATAGCACATTACCAGAGAGTGAGTCTTTTTAACTTCTCAAATGACTTTTTGATTTTTAACCGGTATCAATTAATTATGCAACTATTTATTTTGGACAGTAATCTCTTATAATTAATGGTATTTAGTTTTATCAAACAAGGCATAGCACATTACCAGAGAGTTAGTCTTTTTAACTTCTCAATGACTTTTTAATTTTAAACCAATATCAATTAATTATGCAACTGTTTATTTCGGACAGTAAATAAGGCAATTTTAAGTAAAATGATAAAAGACATAGTTAATTCCAAAAACGTTAGTAGGTTGAACTTAAAAGCTTAACATATAAGTATCAAAGAGCTATTGAACTGATATCTTCAGACCAAGTTTATAATCCAATGAACCAAAAAGATAATTTGATTGTGTTGGATGATTACAAGGAGGATGAGATCTCAGAAACAAGTTGTGTCACCTATCTTATGTTCTGGTCAGGTTCAAGCATCTATGTATGATTGCAGCCAATCAGAAAGAAAATCAATAATGGGGTCTGAATCTAATAATGCAAAAGGTATTTATTCATTAATTTATCTATTTTATGTATCAGCTATCAAATATAAAGTAGAAAATGGAAGTTAGAATTTTATATATAATAAGAATCTATATTATTAGTTACAGGAAATAGAAGTGAAAAAATGGTTGAAAGAAGACAAATAAAAGCTACAAAGAATGTTTCATTACATAGTGTCTCAAATAGTAAAAGAAGAATTGGCCCTGGCAGATTTATTATAAAAAGTACACGGAGTCGTGGGGCAGAAAATGGAAGCATGAAAATTGAAGAAAAGCAACAAAATGATGAGGATTCTCAGCTGCAACCATTATCTTATATCACAAATGGTATTGACAAGTTACTTTACTTATCAAATATAATTTATCAAATCGTGTAAATTATAAATTAAATTTGATATTTGTTATGTCAATGTGTTCAGTATCCTTAACTTGTAGAAGGAGCATTGCTCCTCAAAGATTTTTCATAAACCAAAGCAGTAGTTCTGTTCATCAGACTTCCAATCAAAATGGTCATAAAGATGATAGCAATAGAGAAGAACTTCAAGATATTGATAGATTCCCCCAAAATAGACCTCTGATAATGCAAAATCTTATTCGTTAAGAAGAGACAGGACAAATGGAGACAAATCATGATCAAGGTATTTTAAAGAACTTCAATTATTATTTGTAATTTACCTACTACAAATAGATGTCAAAAAATATTAAAACTATTGTTTCTTTGTAAATTGCAGATGAAACAAATGATATGTCTGAACATTTACGTGAAGAGATTATCATTATGCAAAATGATTCTGGATTATCATTGTGGTGCTCTGATGTGGTATGAAGAAAGAGTTCAGAAGCAATATAAAGCAAAAAAAACCAAAGTTTGCAATGTGATGCGCACAGGGCCCGATTGTCATGCCTGAATACAAAGAACCTCCTCAACCATTGTATGATCTTTATCACAAACATGACAAGAGAAGCATATATTTTTTGGAAAATATTAGATCATTTAACAGTATGTTTGCATTTACTTCGATGGGTGCTAAAGTATTGAAGTTGATAAATGATGGGAGGGCTCCTCCCATGTTAGTGATTAATGGTGAGAATTTTCATCACATTGGAAGTTTGCTTCCTCCAGCAAATAAACCGAAGTTTGCTTAGATTTATATTTATGATACGCAGAACGAAATACAAAATAGAATGCCAGCTGTAAGGTATTTATATCTGAATCATTTTTATCTATTAATATATTTTTATCTCAAACATTTCTAATGTATTCTATTGCTTATTATATATGCAGAATGGATAATGATTCTGCACATCTTCAAGCATCCATTGTGAGGGATATTATGAAACTTCTAGATGTTTATAACCCATATGCAGCTAATTATAGGGTTCTCCATTACTTGAAAAACAACTTCAATCATCCAACATTGAAAATGAAAATTTTCGGCAAGAGAGAACGGGATGGTCGAAGATATAATTTGCCAACAGCATCAGAAGTTGCAATGTTAATTGTTGGTGACTTCAATGCAACAGATATGAGATGTAACAGTAGAAACTCAATTTGGATTGTTCAAGCATATCACAGTTTATGAGCCTGTTTACTTGCCTTTGCAATATCCATTGTTATTTCCAAAAGGAGAAGATGGATATAGAGATGACATACAATTCAATGAAAGTACATGCAGAGATTCTATTAAAAGACAGAAAGTAACTCAGAGAGTGGTTTGCTTATAGGATCCAACATAGAGATACTAAGAAATCAACTATTTTGTGGATGCTTATAGCACAATAGAGTCTTCAAGGATACAGTGGGTTAGAACACATCAAAAAAAGTTGAGAGCTGAATTGTACAAAGGTCTCTCAGACACAATTCTTAGAGGTGAAATAAGCCCAGCAACTGCAGGGAGACGCATTGTATTACCATCATCTTTTGTAGGAGGAACAAGGTATATGTTACAAAATTACCAAGATGCAATGGCAATATGTGGTTGGGCTGGATATCCAAATTTTTTCATCACTTTTACTTGCAACCACAAATGGCCAGAAATAACTGGATTCTTAGACAAGTATAAGCTTAAACCACAAGATCGCCCAGATTTGGTATGCAGGTTGTTCAAAATCAAATTAGATCATTTAATCAAACAGATCAAGAAACAATATATTTTTGGAAGAGTCAGATTAGGTACACGCATTATATTGTCCATATCTTTTTAAAATATATATGGTAATCAAAAAGTATTTATCCTATTTTTAATTTATTGATTTATCATATATCATTTTTTCACAGTTATTTACACAATTGAATTTCAAAAGCGAGGTCTACCTCGTGCTCATATTCTATTGTGGATGCAAAATGAGTTCAGACATGTTAGTCCTGATCAGATAGACATGATTATTTATGTGCTGAAATTCCAGATAAGGAGAGGGATCCTAAATTGTTTAAAATCGTTACCTCTTCAACAATTCATGGTCCATGTGGTGATCAAAATTACAAATTTCCTTGCATGCAAAATGGTAAGTGTACCAAGTATTTTCCCAAAAAATGGGTTGAGTCAACTTCTATAGATGCTGATGGATATCTAGTATATAAAAGAAATAATGGTATAACTGTTAAGAAAGGAGAGTGTTTTACAGACAACAGATTTGTTGTGCCATATAACAAGCATTTGTGTTTGATTTTTAATGCTCATATCAATGTTGAATGGTGTAACTAGTCATGATCCATCAAATATTTGTTCAAATATGTCAATAAAGGACATGACAAAGTTACTACAAGTTTTTATGCGAGTGGAAAGGATGGAAATAGTGCAAAGTTAGTTGATGAAACAAAAATGTACTATGATTGTAGATATCTCTCTTCCTATGAAACTGCTTGGAGAATATTTTGTTTTGATGTTAACTACAAAGAACCTGCAGTGGAATGTCTTAATTTTCATTTACCAAATGAACAGGTTGTCATTTTTGATGATGACGATTCAATTGATGATGTGCTTAACAAGCCAAATATTCAAAAAACAAAATTTCTAGCATGGATGGATGCTAATAGAATTTATAAAGAAGCAGTAAGTTTCACATATAGTCAGTTTCCATTGAAGTCTGTTTGGAAGAATGGTGAACATCAATGGTTTCCATGAAAAAAGGGTTTTTCAATTGGAAGACTTCATTTTGTACCTCCTGGCACTGAAGAATTTTTTTATTTGAGGACCTTGCTGAATTATGTTATAGGAGCGGAATCATATTCTCAAATAAGGACTATTAATAATATTGTCTATCATACTTTCAAGGAAGCATGTTTTGCTATGGGTTTATTATATGATGGCATGGAGTATATAGATGCAATTGAAGAGTCAAGCCATTGGGGAAAAACAAATTATTTGCGAAAATTGTTTGTCACCTTATTGTTGGCTAATCAATTATCAAGAGACCCAAGTATGTTTGGAACAAGACTTGGCAACATTTGAGTGACGATGATATCTTGCACAGACACAGAAATCTTCTAAACTTCCAAGGTATTTAATTGTTTTGTATGTTATTTGCTTATTTTGTTGATTAATTTATATATATATGTAGAAATTAATACATCTTATTATGTACCTTTTAATATTTGGTTAAGCTTATATATAATAATGAAACTACAGATCTGATTTTGTTTGAGCTTCTAGAAGAATTTTGCTCTAGCAGATATAGAATGTTTATTACAAAGCAATAACAAGAGCTTAAGTAATTTTCCATCTGTGCCTCAACCAGATTATAGCTTTCTGACAGAAAGAGGTAACAAGCTGATTTTTTATGAGTTAAACTATGACAGAAAAGCTCTTGTAGAAGAACACAACAGGTTGATGTCCATTATGACTATGGAGCAAAGAAATATATATGATTCAATAATTGAAAGAGTTAGACACCAAAAACCTGGATTGTTTTTCCTTTATGGTTATGGAGGAACAGGGAAAACCTTTATATGGAGGGCTTTGTCAGCTGCCTTAAGATCAAAAGGAGTATATCATGTTGACTGTGGCTTCTAGCTGAATAGTTGCTCTCTTGATTCCTGGGGATAGAACTGCTCATTCAAGGTTTGCAATTCCTATAAATGTTGATGAAGACTCTACATACAACATAAAACAAGGAAGTCAACTAGCAGAAATAATATTCGAGTCAAAGCTAATAATATGGGATGAGGCACCCATGACTCAAACATTGCTTTGAAGTTGTTGACAGAACATTTAGGGATATCCTTCGTTTTGATAACAATAAAATTTACAGCTTCCATTTGGAGGAAAAGTATTTAGGTGGAGATTTCAGACAAATTATCCGTTATTCAAAAGGGAACAAGGCAGGAAGTTGTGGGGGCTACAATCAACTCTTCTTATATCTGGAGTTATTGTGAAGTGATGACATTAACCACAAACATGAGGCTGCTAGCTTGAGTTTCAGATTCAGAAATTTCATAAAGGAAACTTTTTTTGGATTGGATATTGAGAGTAAGTGATGAGTATTGGTCTAAGCAATGATAATGATATCACTCTTGATATTCCAGAAGATTTAAATACAAAAAAAAAGGTGACTCACTTGAATCAATTGTCAATTCTAATTCTCCATCTTTTTTTGGATAATATGAATGATCCAAATTTCTTTCAAAATAAGGCTGTTTTAGCTCCTAAAAATGACATTGTTGACATGGTCAATAATTATATGTTGTCATTAATGCCTGGGGAAGAAACTGAATGTTTGAGTTATGATTCTCCATTATCTGCTAATGATGGAGTTGATTGTACTGATGATCTACACACTACAAAAAATTTTAACACAATTTCTGCTTCTGGGCTTCCTAGTCTAAGTTAAATCTAAAAGTTGGCGTACCTATCATGCTGTTAAGAAACATGGATCAGATTGCAGGTCTTTGCAACCGTACTCGGCTTATTGTAACAAAGTTGGGAAAATAAGTGCTTGAAGCAAAAGTCATTATTGGAAGTAAAATAGGTATTATATACCAAGATATCATTAACACCTTCTGACACAAAAATTCCTTTCAAATTTCAAAGAAGGCAATTTCCTTTGGCTATTTCATTTGCTATGACTATCAACAAAAGCTAAGGTCCATCTTTGAAGCACATGGAGTGTATCTACAACAACCTGTTTTTTCACATGGTCAGCTTTATGTTGCATTGTCCAGAGTTACATCCAGGAATGGATTGAAAATTATAGCAACTGATGATGAGTACCAAGAGACAAACAATACTTCAAATGTTGTATACAAAGAAGTTTTCATAAATTTATATACATAGGTAAATATGTAAATTTTACAACTTATTTTTAAGTCTCATATGCTTTAATTCAATTTATACTGTGATTGACCACCATAGTTGATAAATAATATCAATTTTGACTGGCACATGTTATTCATTTTAGAGTATATTATCAATCAAGTTCTATCATGAAGAAGTTAATACAAAATAATTTGGAAGTCATTTTCTGTCGTTCAGGTATTCATGGTTGAAAATCTATTAAGTTTTCTTTTTAATTTGCAATTTGTTGAAAGTTAATTATGTGAGTATATTAAATTTTCAGGGAATTTGTTGCACTTTATTCATTTGGCCATATACTCAAGCAGGAAAAAATATGGGGATTTTAAGCAAGTGAAGAACAATATACTAATATACAATATTGTCTATCTGTATGAATTTTATTGGTTTCAAGCTAAATTATTAAAATTCAATCATTATGAGTAACATTAATTTTCATGAAGTTATTATATAATATTAATAGTTTTGACACAAAAATTATTATAGTTCATATAATAGCCCATGCATCGCATGGGTCACCCAACTAGTTTACTAGAATTTAAATAACTTTGAATCTCCATTCAATAACTGAAGCTGAATGGGAGAGCAAACATAGAAAGCAATGCTGCTTATTTTAGTATGTATGTGCGAAGCAGTTGTTAAACATTTTCAGTACAACATAACAAGATGGGAAGAATATAAAGTAACAGTACAGCATGCAGCTTAGAGCAGTGTATCAAGCATAATGTGAGTGTATGAATGAGTGTGATAGAGAATAAGGAGACTAGTGTTATTTTACACTAAAGGTCTATAGCCTGTATAAAAAGAAGTGATCCAACTCTCCCAACACCATTCAAAGAAGAACAAGTATTCATAGTTTAAGAGTACCTTGAAACAAGCTAAAAGCTAATGGTTACAACAAAATTATGAATCTGGACCTTGAGACCTTCATATCATGCAGATGTACACAATGTATTGTTCGCTTTCCAATAGACCAGACCAGTTCTATAGTGAAATAAAAACCTTTGTTAGCAACCAGCCTGACATTGACCCAAGAGTAACTGTAGAAAAATTTACCTTTGCAGTTTGGTAAAGTGAAACCACTGTATAGTGTGATCAGATTCTGAAATCACCAAATTTGTCACAGCCTTAATAGTTGCAAGGGTGATGCTAAGTGCACCAGCTCTATTGCTTGTGCACCCAACATTTTTCGTTAATTCCAAAACTACCCTACGTCGAAGGTACGCGAGTTCGTGGTTGATCCGTATGGTTTGTACGGATGAGTTTGATCCGTAAGTATAATTTAAACATACGGATCAAGTTGATCCGTATGGTTTGTACGGACGAACTTGATCCGTATGAGTCATACAGATCAACATGATCCGTATGACTCATAGGGATAACTTGATCCGTATGACTCATAGGGATCAACTTGAGTAGTGAAGAACATTTTCACCCATTCACTTAAAATGCTGGATGCACCAACAATAACGTTGGGTGCACAGAATCACCCTAGTTGCAACAGACGGAAAAAGTTATTCTTTAATATCCAGACCGTAAGCAGTTATATAATACTTTCCACTCCAGTTACCTCGTATTACAATAAAGGTGTCATTAGCAGCCAAGACCAGAACATTTTTGCCAATGATCAAGCATGAATCACGACTTGGCCTTTTTCCAGCTATTCAATCTTTCAAGCTTATCCTTCTATCAATTCAATCTGACTAAAGCCTCATTGGAACTCGTTCAGTTAATTAATCATCCCATTACTCAACCTGAAAAATATTACTTTTAATTTCTTCTTCTATAGCTACATAACAGCCTAACATATATCTCTTCAACCTTTTTTCATAATTCAACATCAGAGTTTAAACAATCACGCAAACGAAAATCAAAGAAATAATAAAATGGAAACAATACAACAAATTGCCCCAAAAAAAAATGAAGCCACACGTCACACACAAGCAAACAGTACATCTAAAATGTAAGCAGCCACAACACACGGTTATTCATAATAGGTTGGTGATCTTAATTCAAGGTTTGGATCAGAATTACAAGAGACAAACCAACATCCCAATGATAGAAATTAGAAACCTACCATTCCTACCACACTATCATCCATTAAACAAAGTAGACATTTAGGACAATTTCAATTCCAAGGACAAAAGCTAGAAAGCAGATCACTTTTCAAAAAAACTAGCTGCCAACAACAGAAAGTGTCCTAAAAACAAAAAACAAATCCACCTTAGAATGAACTTCCCTTCACTTTCTCCTCCATGATGGAACAAACAGCACAAAAGTCCATCAATCTCTTCATACTAATCTTTAAGGTTCGAACTTATCATCGTCTGGCCACCACCTTGGGCGAGGAAAAGTTACCCCATGAGCCTTTGCCACATCCAACAAACTGAGATGATCATGATTTTCTTCAACATCATCATTGTTCTGTGAGAAAACTCTCAACACATCAAAAACATTCCATTTCTCACTATTGTTGCCACCACGTTCCGTTCCAGTTGCTGCTTCATTCTTCGAACGACGACTCTTCAGCATTCCAGAAGCTTCCACAACCCCATCAGCAGTGCATGCCACTTTCCCAGAACAGTTATTCTTCACTGAAATATCGTTCACCTCAGACACCAGCTTTCCTTCGGAACTCCCCATAATACTCTCTCCCACGTTCTTTTCCTGCGTCGGTTGAACTTCCGAAAATCCTAGAAAATCCGAATCCTTCCCCGAATCAACGAACTTCGATCCATCGCAGAAATTGACGAACCCCTGACTCACGGCATCTACGTCGACGGCGAGATTAACGGCACAACGTTCGACGCCTCCGTTGTCGGAGGAGTGAAGCGATGAGTCCTCCGGCGGCGTGTGGAAAACGTCCTGGGTGTCCGGCTGCGACACCATGACGATGCCGTTGAAAGTCGGCGGCGGGGATGGGGAGTCGACGGAAGAAGCAGGTGAGGGCGTGTCGTCGGAGAAGTGAGGATTGGACTCCGCCATTGATATCTGTAGGTTTTCATTCTTCTTTTTATCCCGCGCAAACTACATACTTATCCTTGGCTTCGTTGGAGTACCGAGACGCCGAGTTTCTAGCTTACAACCTACTTACTCGTCCAGTCCAATCCAGTCAGACCTACAGACACTTACCAAAGTTAATTTTAACTGTTCAAGTTTCGGATGGTAACAATTTAATTTAAATTATATAAAATTGGGTTGAAATATTCAGAACCAAAAGAAACTGAATGTTCAATAGTTAATGGAATAAAGGATACTTTAGGGGCGAAATGATCCTTTAGGTAAATTTTTTTCTAAATTATTAAGTGAAAACAAATTTTTAATTGGTACAATATCTCATCATGACTTCTTAATTCAAAATGATAAAACCTTCTATAATTTTAATTTTTTGGTACTAAAGTAGTAAAAAAAATTACAACTTCTTAATTTATTTTTACACATGACTATCATCATAAATTATTTACGACTTTTAAATAATTGTATTTAAATTAATATTTTTAGTTTTAGTTTTATTTAATATTTTTATATTTTTGTATATTTTTTATTCAATATTTTTCATATTTTTTAAAACTTTTTCTTATATTTTATTTAATATTTTTTATATTTTTTTTAATGTTAAGGATTTTTTTCCTAATTATATTATTTTTCAATGAGTTCAACTTTAAAGTTATACATATAATTACAGTTTCATTTTATTAGTGCTTCATTTATAGAAAATATATTAAATAAAACAATATAAAAATATAGAAAGTATTAAATAAAACAAAAAAATATTAATTTAAATAAAAAATATATATGACTTTGTATTTTGTTTTTATTTTTATTTAATATTTTTTATATATTTGTATATTTGTATATTTTTTATTTAATATTTTCTATATTTTTTATAATATTTTATTTAATATATTTCTATAAATGAAGCACTAATAAAATGAAGTTGTAACTACATATACAATTTTAAAGTTAAACTCATTGGAATGGACTGTAATTAAGAAAAAAAATCATTAGCATTAGAAAAAAAAATATAAAAAATATTAAATAAAATTAAAACTAAAATATTAATTTGAATAAAATTATTTACAACTTTAAAGTTATAAATTATATTTAAAAAAATTAAAAAGTGGTAAAATCTTTTTACGACTTTAGTAGAAAAGAGAGAAAAAAAAAAAAAAAAAACAAGAGTTGTAAAATGTTTTACGATTTTGCTGAGAAGTTGTGGTACACTACCACTTAGTCCTTTCTTAGTATTTACTTAAAACTTACCCTATTTGGTAATTTAGAAACTTAAAGTAATTTCACCTACCTTTAAGAATTATATATAACCATTACGGTAGTAACAAGATTTGATGGAATAAGACAATAGGATTAGGAGGAATAAGATAATAAGATTAGGAGAGATCGAAATGATGTAATTTTGAGAACTATTATATTATTTTTTAATTATATATATATGTCAAATTTTGTTAAAATTAAATAATAAAAATATAATTAAATTATTTATATTTTAATATATTTTGAAATATGTATATTATATTAATTTTAATTTATATTAAAGAGATAGAAAATGATTTTGAATTAACATTAAATTTTACATATATATATATATATATATATATGTATATAGAGATCAAATTACATCGGTATAATTTTGACAATTATTATATCATTTTCTATAACTTTCAATTGAATAATATTTTTTAAAAATTCACGGTTGGATTAAAAGTTCATTTCGCATAGATTATATATGTAAAATTTTATATTAATCCAAAATCATTTGACACTTAGTTCATACAAATAAAAATCAACTTAATACAAACATTTCAAAAATATTAGAATATGGATTATTTGATTATTTTTTTGTCATTATTCAATTTTGACAAAACTTGAGACAAACGATCTTGGTAACATGTAAATATAATTTAATTGATTGATCAATAAAATCACATTTAATGTCAAGTTATAAAAATGATGTAATAATGATTAAAGTTACACGGCTATAATTTGATTCCTCCTTTTATATATATATATATATATATATATATATATATATATATATATATATATATATATATATATATATATATATATATATATATTTATGTTTTGTATATATTTTAAACATTACTTTTAGCTATATGTTAAGTAATTTTTTTACTTGTATTTCTCATAAAAATATTTCTATATAGGTGTGAAAATCTAACTTTCTTAAGTTGAGATAAAAGTTTTAATGGTGTAAAAAAATACTATAATACTCAAATTAACTCATTCAATATAATTATGTTAAATAAAAAATTGACATAATTATATAAAATTTTAAACATTTTCCTATTAAATGTGATAAATAGTAAAATTTGAGAATAAGATATACTAATAAATAGTATTTTTATTAGTAAAAAATTAAAATTAGAATTATTTTATAAAACATTTTTTATCTTTTCATCATTGAACATTGCACTTTTTAATTACTTTTTACTTTTAATTCTTTAAAAATTGGCAAAGAATAAATTAACAAATCATTTAAGATATTATTGGTTCAAATAATTGTTAAGTATGATAATTCTATTGAGAATTATTCTTAGGGACATTTGATACAATGGACGTTTTTAGTTTTTCTAGAATCTCAAGTTAAAATGTTTATTTCGCATGACTGGTTTATTATTTAAAAAAATAGTATTTTCAAGAAATATTGTGAGATTGATGATTTTTGTGTTTATGTTTTTCGAAAATCATGATTTCCAAATATGATTTTTTTTTCTTATACTAAAAATATCTTTAGAGTAACTTAATCCCACCTTAATTAATTTAGCTTAACATAGTGCCACACAATATTTCAAACATTACTATTATTTATAAAAAATAATTAAATTATACGAAAATGATACTTTTATTGTTTTTTTAATTAAGTTTTTCAAATTTGAACTATAGGTCGTTTTCATATTATTACCTAATATTTAATTTTTTTCAACCACGTACTTGAAATTTTTTTATGTTTCATTTTGCTACCTGTCATTAGTTGGCATCCGTTAAGTGATGATGTGACAGATAAAGTGTTACGTCATCACGCGTTGTCACTAAACACATAGGCGTAGGCGTCCATATCATTATTTTTTGTTTTTTAATTTAAAAAAAGCATATTATTATATACATTAATAAAATTTTAAAAAAATCATTGGTCTTTGGAAAATGTTGTGGAAACACAAAATATAGTTGATTAAGGACATCAATGAAGCTGCATATCATTGGTTGTATAACCTGGAGAGGAAACACATGGTGTAAGTATGCATTCTCACATTACCTAAAGTGTGATATTTTGATGAACAACCTTAGTGAGTCCTTTAAGAGTACAATACTAGTAGCTAGGGATAAGCCTATCATAACCATGTGTGAGTGGATTAGAATGTACATCATGAATAGGTTTACAACCCTTAGAAATAAATTAAAAAATTACAAAGGTGAGGTGATGCCTAAGCCCCTGAAAAGGTTGGACTGGAAGGTAGAAAAGTCTAGGAATTGAGTAGCTGCTTGGGGAGGAGATAGAGATTTCGAAGTCACTCATCTACATTCTGGTGAGAAATTTATTATTGAGATAAACAAACAAAGTTGTTCATGTAACTTCTAGGGATTGGTTGGCATGCCTTACATGCATGCAATGATTGTCATACAATTCAAAAATTTTAAAGTTGTGGATTATGTGAATAATTATTATTCAAGGGAAGCATATGGTGTTTGTTATGGCCATAAGGTTGCATCAATTAATGGTATGGATATGTGGTTAGTTACAGAGTTTGATGAGATTCAACCACCAAAATACAAAAAAGGTCCTGGTAGACCAAAGAAATTGAAAAGGAGAGAGCTTGATGAAAACCCTAACAAGACTAGGCTAAGAAGGGACCCAACTCCATACAAATGCAGCAGATGTCAGGCAACATGTCATAATATGAGGAGGTGTCCATTGCCACCTCCTGTAGTACCTGAAGAAGAAACTGAGGAGCTACTGAAGGTGTAGCTGAGGGTGCAGCTCAAGGTGCAACTGCTGGAGTTCAGTCTGGACCAATCAATGTAGTTGAGGGTGACACTAGAGGAGCTACTGTTCAGGCTGACGTATATACGGATGAGCTGATGGCAGGAGGTGATGTATAGAACACTCGGCCAGACATTACTACAGACACAGGCGCACAGGCTGCTGAGGATGAGCCTGAGGGATTTCTGGGTGGTTCGAGCGACCCATCCGTGCTGACCCAGTATGCGGATCACGTTGCAGGCAGCGTATGGATGGGAGAGGTATTTATAATATTGAATTTTAGTTAGTTGTTAATTATACTTTATCATTGAAATTTGTTTTGTTAATTATACTTTATCATTGAAATTTGTTTTCCTTTAAATGAGGATGTTAACGAATTGTGTGTTCCTTTATACTTCAATTCAGGAGCGTCCTGAGTTGAAGTTATCCTCTCACGGGAGGAAGGTCCATAGTTTAGGCAGGTCTGTCCTTGCCATTGAGGGCCTAGTTGCTGGGACAGGACTAAGTCCTCTGATTGCGTGTTCGGTAGACATTGGTGATCGGGGACTTTTGTCGTCGTTTGTCAAGCGGTGGCACCAGGAGACGTCTAGTTTCCATCTCCCTGTGGGAGAGGTGACGATCACGCTGGATGACGTCTCATCTCTTCTGCATCTGCCCGTGGTTGGCGACTTGCATGCCTTTCAGCCCTTGCACGTGGATGATGCGGTACAGATGCAGGTGGACTTATTGATGGTCTCTGCAGAGGCTGTCAGGGCTGAGACAGGGCAGTGTCGTGGACCATACGTACGCCTGCAACGGGTACGTGATATCTATGAGTGTCGATGTCAGGCAGGTCATTGGACAGCTGTGGCTCACACGTATCTTCTTCATCTTCTGGGTTACACTCTTTTTGCTAACAAGAGTGCAACCAATGTTCATGTTGTGTTTTCGGAGGCCCTTCGTGACCTCAGTCAGACTGGGAGGTACGTCTGGGGAGTAGTTGTGCTGGTCCATATGTATGACCACCTCAACGATGCTTCTATTAGAACCAGAGGACAGCTTGGTAGTTACATCACGCTGCTGCAGGTAACAAACATGTTTTTGATTCGTTGAGGTTCAACAATGTTTAACTTTAACTTTTTTTAGACTTTCATTATTAATGTTTATGATTTTCATGTTACCTCTGTAGTGTTGGATATACGAGCACTTTCCCTCAGTCGCAGAATCCATTGCTGATCCGGACTACGACGAGGATTCACTGCGTGCCTGTAGGTGGATTGCTACGAAGAAGACCGTGAAGAGTATACGTACACTGGCATACAGGGAGCGCCTGGACCGACTTCGGATTTCGGATGTATGTTGGATCCCATATGGGGAGCACCGACCGGTCCGAGACTTCCATATGATTTCATGATATTCCGGTCTCCTACGCTGGGGGCCCGTTGTTGTGTATTACCGACTAGAGAGGGTCATGCGGCGGTTTGGATACACCCAGACCATTCCTGCTCCGCCTATCGATTCATGGGTGTCGTATGATGATATACACGACAGATGGATGCACTATTTGGACCATATGGTTGCAGCAGGTGAGGTGTACGCTGGGCCAGGTCAGTGTGCCAACGACTACATCGACTGGTTCTTCCGCATTTCACATCCATTCATGACACCAGGCCAGCCATCAGATCCTCGAGCAGATGGTCATGCTACATAGCCCAGAGTTGCCACTCAAGATCCAGACACAGATATCCGTCTGGTCATGGAGCCAGCAGCACCGTCGACATCTGCAAGGTCCAATGTGGTCGAGCTGAGACATGCAATGGTAACTGTTACTAATAATTTACGTCATTTACGTCAATTTTTTCATAATAATTTGTCTAATTTGTTTGTTTTGTATTTAACAGGAAGCTTGCCATGCGATTACGGAGAGGTTGCAGAGCCATCTCAACCTAGAGGTGGTCACGCCAGACACATCGACACATGAGCTGATTGAAGAATGCCTCAGGATTGCTAGGAGTGTCACACAAGACCAACTAGTTTATGTTAGGTCTCGACATAGGCGGCACACAGATCAGTCGTAGTTTATTTACACATTTTATATTGAAATTCAATGTATATGTTAGGATTGCCTAATCTAGCTTAATGGATGATATTAGGATTGCCTATTAAATATTTTTTTTGAAAAGTGTTTTTTTAAATATGTTTTAAAATTTAATTATCGCTATACTAGGTATAATTATAAGCACCCGGTTGATGTCGTCTAGATGATCGATCCAATCATGAATCATAAATTGACTCAAAGGACTCGACAAAATAAATTAATAACAAATCAAACTAATGATAGGCTCATCAACTGAAACAGTCAAAATTAAGCTCAACTAGCAGTAATAATTTCATGTTTATAATTAGTTTTTCATCTTAATTAATATTTGTGTCAATTTGTTCATTAAAGATTAATCTTTACTGAAGAGCTTTACTAATCATCTTAAGTAGGATTTCTTCATTCAATCATATTTTTTCATTCAAAATATTTAGATCCAAGATTTTGCTTAAAGAAATCAAACATAATTAGTAATAATTAAAGATCTTAACTCATTGGGAGCAACAAAAGTAGTTAGTAGCTATTATTATTGAAAAAACCATAAAATGTTTTTTTTTTGTTAATTTAACATAATTAGTAGCTATTATTATCTATTTTAACATATAAATCAATCAAATCAAAATAATTTTTTTTGTTAATTTATTATGCAAATAAAAGATATTTCTATTTTTTGAAAAATTTTAAATTCTTTTCTATTGATATCAACTTTTTTTTACTCAATTTACATATCAACTTATTTAATTATTGATATATATAGTTACCTCAAATTAAATTATCTTTGAAGATACATTAACTTCAACATAGTGGAACAAAATTAAATTTGCATCAAATACTAGGACTAACTCATGCTAATTTTGCGACAAGGACAACTTGTCTTCCATTTCCATTACAGGTTTACTGAAAACAACTAAAATTTCTATTGACCCAATCTTTTTCCAATAGTTAGACTCAAGTAACACCTTAATCACGTCATCGTTGGTTTTGAGTTCAATTATTTCGAATTTTATAACTTTTTCTGAATACTCATGGTGACTTGGTTTTCGAAAAAACAATCGTCTTATCATTTCTGTTTCATGAATACCATAAGGGGAAATCCCAACAGGCACAACTTGCTTGATCAAATCCTTCAGTTCATCCATGGTACATCCGGAAGGAATGTCAAACTTTTTGGGATTTTTTCCTATGAATGAGTAACCAACAAACTCATTTTAGCGTGACATGTTCCACCTCCCATTGTAATATAGCAAGGCATCATGAGTAGGGGTCATAGTGGCTTGAAGTAAGTTTAAAATACCATCTGGTGTTTTAGCAATGCTACATAATAACTCAATCGCACCAGCAAACGAAAATTGATGATTACACATTAACATTGTGTTAACATCAGCATCATTTTTTAGTTGCATACATTGAAACCGAAATTGATTACCTGCATATGTGAAAGACTGCCAGTAGTAAATTTCAACCAAAAATTGTTTGTCGGTTAGCTCAAGGGTATTGTATATTCTGGTTTTTAACGTTTGAAAATCACAACCGTTAGGTACTCAAATGGAAACTGGAGTGGAAGCTTGAAAGGAAACACCACTGTCGTTGTGAACAATGGATCCATTTGGAAAAATAAAACCTAATGTAGAGTTCACAATTGTCTGACTGCTTGTCTCTCCCAAGAATGCCATAGTTTTTTTTGTAAGAGTTGGGTTATGACTGAAACTTGTGGTTTTATATATATATATATATATATATATATATATATATATATATATATATATATATATATATATATATATGAGTTTTAATATCAGTGTTGCATTTTTTAAAGATTAAAAATACACATACACATGCTTTCTTATGTGTTGTTAACTACACCAATGGCGTGACACACTTTATCTTGCATCAGATCTACATGTGTAGTCATGTTGTGCAAGGTCTTGTCACGCACTTTATGTTAATGCAGACAACAATTTATCATACATGTTTTTTCACAATGTGTTGCCAACTTAGACAACGATATATCATACATGCTTTTTTAGAATTAAGTAATAATTTTATTGTGGATGTAACAAATATACAAAGACACATAAATGTGAAAATCCAATTCAAAATGATCAGTCATTATAAATTACATGTTCAATCATCATTTATGTCAACATAGTCTCTCTTGAACATCACAAAGCTCTTGTAATGCTGCATTTTGCTAATATATGGATTTGGCCACAGCTTCGCCTGCGGATGACAATTGCTAGACCATAACAATGCTACAGGCGATAAGGGACAACGTTCTTTTAAATAAACATGTTATACATGCAAAAAAAGTGTTAACTCAATCCTACAAAACTCATTGCATAAATATTAAAAAAACACTTCATATCTACAATGTACCTCAACGAAATGATTGCCATACACATGACCAATACAAATTATACGATGCAATGAAGAATTTTCCAGTGGTTGACTTCTAAGAGGAAAGAATGTCATGCTTTATTGTTTAGACAAGGATACAACGATTACATTATACCTTGATGCAATGACATATCCTATGTCGGTTATATTCATCCACTTATCCGTAGTCACCTGAATGAAAAAAATATACACGTCAAACTTAATTTCAAAGTTAAGTCTTAAAAATCAAATACATAAATTATATACCTTGGTTAACCCATCAACAAGTAGTGATATCCTTAATTCCGCAAATCTCTCCGTGCCACCAAAGAGCTTGATATAGTCTTATGAGAATTTGCTAAGTTCTTTAAGCAGATGGTTGCGGACCACCGACCAAAGTCTTCACCCATACCTAATAAAACGGAAACCGACTGATATCCATAGTTACCGTCAGCTTTGACATCAACAATCTTATCAATGAAGTCGTGCATAAATGACTGAAATTGGTCCAACATGGACATCATCGTTCTTTGATTTGGTTGCTCAGAGGATGATGCACTACACTTCACCAACGAATTGATATTTTGCATAGATTCAAAGGCATCTACATACTCCTAGTAAGATGGATCGCGCTTTGTTGACCTTGGGTTCCTGCTCATAGGTTTCTTCGGTGCCCCCTTTGTGTTAACCTTTGCTGGAGGAGGACACATCGAATTTTGATCAGGGTATACAATTTCCCAAAGTTTAGTCTTCAGAGTAAACTTGCCACAAACATCAAGTTCTTCGAATATTTTGGATATTGTTTCTATTTCTACCTTGATGCTCACTTTGGGCTCAGATAACCCTTGGTCTGAAAAACTTAGTCTCCTCCAAAACATATGGATTGAATTCAGTGGGATGCAACCACCAACATATTTGGATAGCTCACAAACACAAGGAAGACCAAGCATGGTTCTCACCATGCAACCACAACTTGAGGGATTCTTGCCAGCATAGTCAACACGCTCTAATTCAGCAACAATCTGATTTAAAACATACCTTGAAACCATTCCAAGAAGCCTCTTGTATAAGGTTTTTTTAAACACATGTCCAACGACATGTGTACTTGTTTCAAATGATGCTTTAATCTCCATGTGCTGCAACGTAATTATGTTGTTCATGGCATCCTACACACTGCATAAGTCTCCAAGGCTATTTTGTAACAATCTCTTTAAAGACGAGTGAGCAGATTCAACCCTACATTTCAAATACACAAATAAAAATAAATATATATAATAATACAATTCCATCAATTCATCAACATTAATAGAAATAGTTGAACAATTTTATACCTGTTTGTTGTTGTGTTTCCTAAGTGCATCACCTTATTAGTCCAGGCGGAAACAAATTTTTCCTTGTGTGGTATTATCCATGTTTCCTTGACATAGTCAACAAACATTAACCAAGGTGCGCAAGCCATTTTGAACTTCTTCAAGCATTCATCAAGCTGTTGTTCTGAAGGACAATCAGTCAGACATCCCCAACAATCCATGACATAATCCCAAGCATTTTTTTGCCCAATTAGTGATTTACATTTGGCCTTCACATTCTTGTTTATGTGAAAGCTGCACAACAAATTTGTACATCATGGAATACAGCCTTCACTGCATTCATCAATGCTTGGTCTCTGTCAGTGACAATAACTCCAGGGAGGGCATCACACTTTTAAAAAAAGGCCTCGAAAGCGTTGTGAAGCCCAGACCAAATTATTAACGCGTTCACACTCCACATATGCAAAAATGGCAGAGAATGTCATCTCAGTCGGTGTCACCCCAACAAAATCGAGCAGTGGAAGTCTGTGCCATTTTGTTTTGTAGGTGTTATCTATCAAAAACACCAAATTACATGCGTTGACTAACTTCACTGCATTAGGGTGACACCAAAAGATATCATGAACCACGTCTTCATCCTTTATTTTGTGCCAATGAATATACTGATCACGTTCAAGAAGCTTCATCAGATGTTGCATTTCAAGATCGCTTCCTCTTATGGAAGAACGAAATGCACTTCTTGCATTGTATATCTGTTTAATGGTCATACAACTATTGGCATTGTGTTCCTTTAGAGTTAGCAAATGTTTCTTGGCTTCACCATGGACTTCGTCATATCAACAATAAGTGTTTTTTCAGCTTTAGTCAATCGCCCCGTATATGGATGTCCAACTAATGACTTGTCCAATTCATGATTATTCACTCCACAAATCAACTTCACCATCCAACCTTCTCCTCCAACCACTGGCTTGCAACGAAGCTTGAAGGGACACCCACATTTCCTAGTCCTAGTGTCTCTTCTGATAAATTCTTTTTTCCTATACATATACTCACCACTCCTTTCACAACCAATTAACACAAATGTAGTCCTTCCTTTACTACCTGTGTTTGTGTCCGACCTTAAAATCACTGCCACAAGTCCGTTTTCATGAGCAACGGATCGAGCCCACTGCAAAACATCATCTCAACACTCAAACACCTACAAAACAATTCACATAATTTAAGTTTTCTACCAGTATTCATTTTATTAAATCTGTGACAAACATTAACATTATAACCTGAGAAGTCTTGAACGCATCGGAATAATCAACATATGGTTCATTCACACCACATGCTTCTTCATTTTGATAATCCATATGCGCTTCTTCAGGCATTATACTTTCATACATCCACTCATCTTCGTCCATCTAACCAACTCAAATTAATAATTTTAAAAAAATTATTAATTTAATTACAAAAATAGTAAATATTTTAAAAAAATACCAACTTACGGATCAAGTTAGTCTGTAAGTGACTTACGGATCAAGTTGTTCCGTAAGTCACTTACGGATCAAGTTGATCCATAAGTTGGTGTGGAAACGTTACGGATCAAGTTAAACCGTAAGTGACTTACGAATCAACTTGATCCGAAAGTTGGTATGGTTCTCTTACGGATCAAGTTAATCCGTAAGTATACCAACTTCCGGATCAAGTTGATTCGTAACGTTTCCATACCTTCCCAATAGCAGCACCACCTTCTGCGTACCTCGAATGCCGCCGTCGACCACCGCAATGCTCAACACCAGTACCTTCACCTTCACCGCACCTAATCGTTCACAACAAACTCACGAACCGGAGACAATGCAGCACGAAAACCACAAAAACAGAGAACAAAAATGGAGCCGTGTGCATTTCTAGGAAAAAAAGCTTTTATAATGAAAAAAGAAACCAGTGACATTTTTGTCATTTATAAATTTTGCTGGGTGTACCAGCAAAACTGCTGGGTGCACCTAGCAACACTCCTAACATCCTAATAGATGCAATTTTTTTTTATTGAATTACTTTTTGTATTAAAAATCCATTAACCATGTAACTAAATCACTAATTTCAAATTTACGCTATTGGTTAATAGGGAGATTCATATGTTTATATACAATGTACACCTAGATTGTGAAGATTTTTTTTTAAACACAGGCAAAACAACTCTTATTAAAAGAAAGCCTAATAGGTACAAGATGTACCAAACCAGCTCCAAGACAAGAATACATCAAGAAAATAAGTCATTCCAAAAATTACAAAATCAATTGAAGAATAACTACCTGATTTCATACCCCACCAAACAAAGAGAACCAATAAACCCCCGACACATGCATGGACTTATAGAGGATGGTATAAGAAAAACATTAATCTTACTCAATAGTTCATGACCAAAGCAAACCATCCATCTTTGAAGATTAGGAGTTGTACCAATCTAAATTATGGTCTTCTCCTAGCGTGACTGCAATACACTAACACAAATTACTTATCCAAGATAAATACGGATAAATAAATCCCTTTTTACAAAACCTCACGATCTCCAGGGTAGAGTTTGAAAATGTTCAAAAATCTTTGAAGTTTCCAAGTTTTATTGTTGAAACACAACTTTGTTCCTACCCAACCAAATCACCCATAAATTGCAGCACCAATTGTGTCCTAGGAGTCTGATTCCACTTGGCTTTTAATTATTAATGAAATATCACCTTTCTGGCTATGGAATTCTTCTTAATTGTTATGCATAATCTTGAAAATTATAAATACATTAAAAAAAACTTATAGTGTTTACTAACTAATATACTTTCTTTATTAATTTATTATTTTTAAAATTTATTAATAAGAGTGAAGAGTTTAATTCAATTACTTTTAATAAGTTAATTGTATTCTTTCTCTTTGTTAATGTTTGTTTTCCCTTATCTTTTTTAATCAAACTTGTGTTATTGACTTAATTACTATTCTAGTCTTTTAATTTAGGGATTTCATTTCTTGTAGTCTCTGAAATTTAATTTTGTTTTGTTTTACTTTCTAAATTTTGAAAATGCACTTTTTTGTCTCATGATAAATTGACATTTTGTGATGATTTTAAAATGCAAATTCTAGCTATTAAAAGTTAAAAAATAAATTAAAACGATTAAAAATCATCACAAAATATCAATTTATCTTGGAAATGACTAAAAAAAGTAATTTTAAAAATTATAAGAACTAAAAATAACAAAGTTAAATTTCAGGGACTAAAAAAATAAATTGAAGGACTAAAGCAATAATTAAAACTTTAATTTATAAGTAGTCATTTTTCTGGAGAGATATTGTATTACTTTCTATTAAATTAATAATTTTATATTTTTTGTTTATAATAATCTTTTTTCGAAACATTCTTATTTATGAAGTTAAAGTAATTAAATATTGTGTTTCATATATAAAAAATACCATTTTTGTAAAAAGATATTATATTTCAGTGGTTGTATGTACATTTTATTCACATCACACTAGTGATTAAATAATATTTATTTTAAGATGTAGTTAATTTTTAATATTTGTTGTTTGTGATTTTTTTTTCCTATTCTATCAACTACAAATTTAGAGAATACTAGCCAAGCCTAAAGTAAAGTCATTCCAATTGTTACAAACTTTTGAGCTCAAACTTTAACACTAGCAATGCAATTTCGAGACGATTCTATCTTTATTTTAGCAATGTCAAGAAAACCAATTTTAGAGTGTCTTCTCCTGTTATTATGTATCCAATGTGAATGTGTTATTTAACTACAATCAAACTTTTCTTTTTCAAAGATAAAAAAATATCAGTCTCCTTTATTAGAACAAATTGACAAAGTCTAATGATGAGTTGATTACTCTTTAATTTTTATCATCAGATAAATGATAAGATAAATTTCTCATAGTTAAAAGTTAAACCAAGGTTCATGCATGTAACACAAGTTCTAATTAATCAATGTCACATATGATAATAATTATATCCTCCAACTAGAAGATACCAATGTACCATGAAAGGACTATACAATTATTTTAACTAATAATTACTTGTTAATAATTTTAAAATTATGAATATATCAAAATATTAACCGCTTATAATGTTTAATAATGATATAATCTTTTATTTATTAATTATTAATATAATTTATTAATTAAGTGGTGCAAAGAGTTAAATTTAATTACTTTTATTAAGTTATTTTTTATTCTTTCCTTTTTATTAATATTTGTTTTTATTTTTTTAATCAAATTGACATTGACTATTAATTAAAATGAAACCATGCTTAAAAAATTTGACAAAACATTAAGGTAAATATTAATAGTACTACCTTCGGGACCTATATATACAAAACAAAAAATAACATTTTCTTAGTACTAATTATAAAAATCATAAAACGACTTCATTGTTAAATTTTATTTTTAGCCCTAATTAATTATGAGATACATTAATAATTACACTTATTTTTCCATGAAAGTGACATCATTTGATGAGTTGTCAACAAAAGATATACTCATTTGTTGAAAATTATTTTTTTAAAAAATAATTACCTCTTAAATCATTAATATAATGGATAATCCTGAAATATAATTAAAATTTATGACAAATGCTAATTTAACTCCTTTTATTGGTTCTGATGAGTTAGATAATTATTTCTTATGTATAAGATTAGAGGTAGTATTATAGGAACTTCTTTCAAATAAGCAAACTATTTGATTAATATTTAAGTTACCAAAAGATATTACAAAAAGATCTAACAATCCAAAAACGATAATGTTACTTTTTTGTGCTAGCACGTTCAATATCTTTCATTGCTTCTTGTCTTCACATTTTGCTTCTTCTTTATTTTGGAGAGAAGGGGACAATTTTAATTGATGATGTTTCTCTTTTATGTTGCACAAACTATCTTTTTGACAATGAAGAATTAGGTGTATTTTTTTTAGGAACTTACCATTGTAGGTTTTGCAGTAATTCTTGGCTTAAATGAGTTATACAATTTACATATAATTTTTTTATTATTCCATAAATGTTCTTATTTTTTATATTTTGATGTGGTAAGGTTAAATATCTTTTTAAAACAAATAACTTGATTATTTTTTGTGCGTAAAAACAATAACTTATTAGTATGTATTACTCATGAACTAGATAAATGAATTTAGTGTATATCATCATTTTAATATATACCAAAGTAATTATATAATATATGTAAATACTAGTACTATCCGGACAAATGCTTGGGTATCAACTAGTTCAACCATTTACTAAATTATAAATTAAAAGCTACCAAAATTAAAATAAAACAAAACTTTTTAGTAGATAAAACTCAACATATTAAACATTTAGTCAAATTTATTTATTTGGATAAATAAATAAGTTTAAATTAAAGATAAACTTGATTTTATAAAAAAAACTAGGATTTTAATCTACACAAATATACAAAGTAAATTATTTTTTATATATTATCATTTGATTATCTAAATCAAAAGTATTTCTTTTATATTCTTTCAATGAGTCAAACTAACTTTAAAATATAAAATTAGCTTAATCTGATTAAAATTTAATGATAATAGTTATATTACAATAATAATATTTAATATATATTAACAATTGTTAGAATTTAAAATAAAATAAGATTTTAATTAATTTTAATTTTCCCTAGTCAAAGCTTGAGAAGTAACTTGACATTTCTTTTTTTTTTTTTTTTGCCATTAAGAGATTTCTATTTATTTTTGTTATTTGTGAAAAAAATTGAATAATGATTATAAAATAACCTTCAAAACGTGAGAAAATTTGTTCTTTTTTACTTTAAAACATTATTACTCTTGATTTCGAAAGAGAATCATCCTTATTAACTTATCATCAATTTAAAAGCGCCCTTTAATGAAATATCATCTTAGTAAAATAGTTTAATTAATAAAACATTAGGTCTACAATGAATCTTTAAAACACCATAGAACTTCATTAAACATCCTGAATTCTACCACTGAACAATTTTATTAGACTAAATTGAATATGCTCTTACATCGTTGAGATTGAATACATACATTTGAATTACATATCCAGAAACAATACATCATAGTAATAAAATCCTATTAATGGTAAAACATGGGAGTGAGTCTTCCACCCTCTTGCTAGCCTCAAACAATATAGACTTATTAGTCCCATACAATCTACAAAACCACGTGTGGTTTACTAGAGGACACCCCTCAAGGCGGCCCTAATTCAAGTATCTATCTCATAACATTTCACACACTTTGGGACTCACTGCCATTAAGCCTCTTGGGTCTTAATGGTCTTACACATCTTCATGGATGACAATTGGGAGTACAGGTCCTACTCAGTTATAAATGACATGACACTCTCACAAATCATAGATAAAGCTCCGTCACATGTAACACCCCTAACGAATCACATTGGAATGAAAGGAATCCAAAAGTTGTGCAGGTATAAGGTTGTATAATTGATGATGACTTGAAAGAATTAATTGATACTATCTATACAAACAAGATGCATATACTTTTCAATAGCTAGCATATCACTTAAAAACTTCCTAGTTAAGCATGTTTGGCTTGGAGTACTTATGGGATGGGTAACCTTTTGGATAATTTCATATAAAGCAAGTGAGTAAGAACAAAACACACTAAAAATTCTTGTGTTGGTATGTGGGGGACAATCATTGTGTGAAATAGATTGTTGAGGTATCGGAAAGGGTTACCTATGGAGGGTTCTGAACAAGAAAGTGGAGTAAAGTGCCATTGTGTGAAGTGTTGTAGAGCGAAAGTCATCAAGATGTCAACAATTAGGAGCTTTACAAATGGTATCAAAGAAAACTTCCCTCCTAATATAGTGTGGTTTGAGGATGAACCAAAACAAAGTTAGTGGGTATGTAACACCCCAAATGAATCACACCATAATTAGAAAGATCCAAAGGCTATGCATGCAAGTATAGGGCTATACAATTGAGGATAACTTGAAGAAATTAATTGATATTATCTATACAAACATGATGCATCTACTTTTCAGTAGCCTATTAGTTAAGAAATCCATAATTAAGTGTGTTTGACTTGGAGTAATTATGAGATAAGTGACCTTCTAGAAAGTTTCTTAGAAAGAATTGAGTGAGGACAAAACAGACTGAAAAATCTTGTGTTGATTTGTGAGAATATTGATTGATCTTAAAAGCAACCAAAACAGATAGTTGAGGAGGATTCTGATCAACAAGAAAGTTGAGTGAAGTATCACCGTGTGAAATGCTGTAGAGTGTGAGCCATCGAGATGTCAACTATAACATTCCTTTTTTTTTAAAAAAGAATATTTATAAAAAAATATATTAGTTTTTATTAAATATTTTATGTTATTTTTTTATATAATAATAATTAAATTATTTGGGTTAAATATTTTTGGACCTTTGGTCTTGGGAAGCCTAGTTCAACTATAAAAGCTAACAAGTTCTCTAAAAACTTAGTCTTTTCCTTACACCATCTTTTGTTTTTTGCTTTCTTTGGGGATCATGCCATCAAAGTTGCGAACAAAGGAAGAATAGAGGATGGTAGTTTCCGTCACTTTATAATAATAATAACAAAAATAACAATAATAATAATAACAATAATAATAATAATAATAATAATAGTAGGATAAGTATGTACCGTCTTCTTTTCTAGGATTTCAATTATATATACAATAATATTTGCTTAAGGGTTATATCATATATTGATATATGCTTTAGAAATTAAATATTGTAAAGGTATGAATGGTTTGCAGAACTTAGTTGTTGGGGGTAATTGTGATTAATAAATTATGGGTGTTGCGTCAAGTATTTATATATATATATATATATATATATATATATATATATATATATATATATATTATAATGGTTAATTATATACATTAATTTATCTATATTCATTTACGTGAATCAAACTTTAGGGATGGACTGATATATCAATTTGAATTGAAGTGTGAATGTGACAATGCTTATTTAAGGGCTAAATGAAAAGGAGTTTTCAATTAAATTTTTATTTGCCATATTAGCCATTTTAACGTGATTCATGCATAAGTTATACTTGGCATTGTTTTAACATCTATCTCTTCCAAGGTCCATTTTTTTGTAACGTGTGTTATATTATTTTTTGTTGTAATTGACGTCTATGATTTTGCAGTGTTAATAGACAAGATCGTGAAAGTTATTACTATGTTGGAGTTGGGAAATGTTATGATTAATTTTATGCATATGTGTGTTGTGTCTGGTGAATATTTTCATGACAAATTGATTTTTTTATACTTATGGTGAGTATTGTGCTTGAACGTATAATGTCTATTAATAAATGTGAATGCAATATGTCATGCTCTGTGCATATATTGTAAAAATGATATGAGAACGTAGTTCCACGAGATAGGAATCTCCAAGGGTTTTAAAAAATAAAGCATGTGCTTATTGTTTGTGAATTATGTATCTGACACCTTCTACTCTGACATACATATAGTGAACACTACTAAAAAAAGTGGATTTTATGTCGACCCTTCTACGATGGTTCCAAAGAATTGTCTTAGAAAGTGTCGCGGTGGTATATTCGTAATTAACGTGCAGGCCAACTACATCGTTTTCCTCAAACCCGTCATTGTAGATTACACAATGACAAAGATGTAATTCCAGATTACCATACAACGATGGTCTTGTCTCGAGAACCGTCTTTGTATGGTTAGTGGTTTCGCGTGGCGGACACATGATATTCATGAGTAGTAAACAACGACGGTCTCCCCACTAGAATCGTTGTAGTAACGTAGGCCGTTTCACGTGGTTTACACGTGCTTGTGGTGACTCACATACAAAGATAGTCCTTTCCTGGTAGTCGTCTTTGTATGGTTAGTTTCACGTGACATACAACGATGGTCTCACGTGGCAACTGTCTTAGAATGGTACCACGACGGTTTCCACCTACAACCGTCGTAGTATGATTTGTGTTTGTGGTGACTGACATACATAAACGGTCTTTTCCTGGGAGCCATCTTTTATGTTTAGTTTCACGTGGCAGACAACGACGGTCTCCACGTGGTAACTGTCTTAGAATGGTTGGTCTTCCCACCCATACAAAGACGATCTCCACGTGGCACCCGTCTTAGTATAGGTACTGGTTATTCGTTGGTGACACATGCTTTTCCTTATTAACTTACAAAGATGTTGTTTGAGAACTGTCGTTGTATCCTCAGAGGTGCCACATGTCATGCATGTGATATTCATTTCGTCTTCTGTTTGGCGTGTTTAAGCATCTGAGAACTTCAGTACTTCGTCCCTAACCTCAGTATGCGCCCTAGGTAGCCATACTTGATAACTTCGACCATTTCCCCTAGCTGAGAACTTCATCTTCGCTGTTTGGTCTCCCAGTTGCTCCTCCAAGGGTTTATTTGCTGAGAATTTAATCTTTTATGTTGGCTTGCATTTCCCGTGGGCTCCGACAAGGCTGAGAACAATTTTAGGTAATGTACTTAACCTGCATTTGCATTGAATGGCCTTCATGTATGCTTATATATATTGGTTGATTCATTCGTTCATATTTCATCTGTTGTCAGTGCCTGTCATACCCTAATTTCGTTCGGGGACCATCCGTTGTTCGGATGCGACCCTCGTTTGACCACTTCGAGGTATTTGGAACCCATCTTAAGGCAATTTGTGAAGTTCTGAGACATGCCGAAAGCCAAAAGAAAAGCGTCGTAGCACAATCCGTGAAGTTCCGTGGCATGCCGGAAATTAAAAGGAAGTGTTAGTGCGCAATCCGTAAAGTTCCGTAACGTCCCGGAAGGCAAAAAAGGGATGATTACGTAATCCGTAAGCTTCCGCAACATTACGGAAAGAAAACAAGTATCGTTACGAAATTCATAAGTTTCCGTAACTTTACGGAAAAAGAATCACCAAAAAAAGGCAGGGGGTGTATTTAGTAAAAATGGGGGTTCAAATAGCAACCAGGCCCACTTGGGCCTTCCAGGATGTTCCTCTAGAAGGCGGTTGCTTCTGGAGGAAGCAACCTAGCTCGCCTGGGTGAGCTGGATGACAAGCATCTCCTTCCTTTTCCTATAAATAGGGGAAGGAGGGAAGAAGAAAAATGTTCAACCCTCTTGGTATCTGAGATTCACTTAAAATTAGTGAGAAAAATTGTTTCCGTGAAGAAAATCCAAGTCGAGGCGCTTCCATAACTTTTCCGTGGGTGATTTCGCGAAGATTTTCAACCGTTCTTCGTTCGTTCTTCGTCGTTCTTCGGTCTTCAACCAGTAAGTTCCCAAAATCGAACTTTTCAATTCATTCTATGTACCCTTAGTGGTCGTCATTTGTTTCGTGTGCTTTTATTTTTATTTCATTTACTTTCCGTACCCCCTTTTGACGTGTTTTAGTCATTTACTTAAGTCATTTTCTCGCCTAATCAAAAATAAAATAAATTTCCACCGATCATTTGAATTGTAACATCCGTTAATTTCTGTTAAAATGAAATCCGACCGTTCGATCATGCCGTAACCGCGTTGGAAACCAAAAAGAGGTAAAATAATAATATAATAATAAAAAATATCTTTTAGGAAAATAAATAAAAAAAATCAATCGGATTTTTTTTCTTCGGGATTTCTCTTTCTTAAATCGAATCGACTAATAACCAAAGTGAAACTAAGGCTAAAATCAATTCATAAACCAAACTTTTGTCGTCGCCTAAAAAAGCCATTTTCAAAGGTCCAACGCCTTGAAATGGTCTTTTCTGCTTTTATTGGTTAAGTGTAGATTTCTAAAAAGCCTAAAATCAATATGTAACTTTGTTACCTCTTTCAAAAAATAAAGAAATCATTAATGGTCCAATGCCTTAATATTTTTCTCACTTTTCAAAAGAATCGAAAGATTGTCTAATGGTCCAACGCCTTAAATGACCTTTCACTCAATAAAAACATATCTTGCAAAAAAGGATAAAAAAATAACTTAACCAAAACGCTTTGTTCACAAAAGAACTACGTAGGTATGATTTTCTCATTACAATTGAGGAATACATAGGAGCAAAGGGAAACGCCCTTGTCGACCACAAAAAGATAAAAACATAAAAAGACATAAAAAAGACATAAGAACGTAAAACGGGAAAAGAATATAAATTGAAGTCATATTTGCACATTTGATTAAAGGCTGTCGTCTCTTGTGACGGATGCGTGGGGTGCTAATATCTTCCCCGTGCGTAAATACAACTCCCGAACCTTCCACTTAGAATTCGTAGATCACATCTTTTCCGGTTTTTCCGACGTTTTCCTCAAATAAACGTTGGTGGCGACTCCGCGCGTATTCCTTTCTTGGAACACGCCTCCCGCGAGTCACGCGTCACCCTCCCGCAGAAGGGTAGGTTGCGACAGTTGGCGACTCCGTTGGGGAATATTTTTTGAGAGTTACGCCATTTAATCTTGTGCAATGTTTTATCATGACATCCTCCTTTGTTGGTTTCCCTTTATTTTTCTTATGTTCTTGTGTATATAACTCTTTGATGCTTTTAGTGTGTTTTAAAATGTATGCATGAGGTAAATATTTTCATTTGATGCACACAAACACCAACGCTATTTGCACACACGGTGATTTGAAAAAAGGGCCCTATACTCGGGTTCGTGGGAACATAAGGAGTGGAGGTGAATCTGTGATCATGCTAGGTCTCCGACTTGCTTGATTACAGTGAACCCTCATCTAGAGTTTTTCTCTTTGATAACATATTGTTGCTAGTAGTCCCTACTGCTGCAATATGTTCTTCGAAGAGGATGATACCTCTAGAGACCATCAAGAGAGATATGACCACCTTGGGGATCATCACTAAAAACCCTTTTAGCTCTCTCCCATATAGGTCCCTTGAATAGGGGCACGAAGTGGGCATGCTGCGTGCCATTTTCACACTGCCATGCATAAGTGTCACGTACCCTTTTGCTTATATTTTGTGAATATTGTCATACTATGTACATTCCCGTGTTGCGCCTTTCGCATATGCATCACACACGGATTCTGTCTTGATCCCCTCTCTTTGGTAAACCAACGGAGGGTCCGTGTCACCTTCTTAAATACATACGTCGGACACTGTGCTACCCCAAGACGTTGTATCTAAGAAGGAGACAATTTCCCGGGCTCCCGTATTCATAAATTGCATCTATGCCATATGCATTTCTTCATGCATTCATCCATTCCACCCATGATAGATGTCGGAGTTTTGATTCGCACTAGATTTTGTTTCACTTTAGTAAAACATGGGATCAAGTCAAATGCCTTGACTTAAAAGGAGGTTCTATCAAGTCAAGGTCAAGAGCCTAGGGACCACCAGTCTAAAGGAGTTAGGGCAGTTAATGGGTCAGCTCCAGCGGCAAGCTTTTCGCAAAGCTTACGGTAAAATCTGGGACTTAGCCATGGTAGAAGTCTCCACATAAGCCATTGCCTCCCTCGCCCAGTATTATGATCAGCCGTTGAGGTGCTTCACCCTTGGGGACTTCCAGCTATCACCTATGGTAGAAGAATTTGAAGAGATCCTAGGATGCCCTCTAGGGGGAAGGAAACCCTACCTCTTCTCAGGGTTCTATCCCTCATTAGCTAGAATTTCCAAGATAGTCCAAATCTCGGCACAGGAATTAGACCACAGAAAGCAAGTCGAAAATGGGGTGGTTGGAATACCAAGAAAATATTTGGAGGCAAAAGCAAGAATCTTGGTAGGCAAAGGCGAATGGGCCCCGTTCATAGACATTCTCGCACTATTGATCTTCGGAGGAGTCCTCTTTCCGAATGTGGATGGGCTGGTGGACCTAGCAGCGATCGACGCTTTTCTCGCCTATCATGACCACAAGGAAAGCCCGGTCGTTGCTATGCTAGCCGACCTCTATGACACCTTTGACCGAAGATGTGAGAAGAGCAGTACGAGGATTGTCTGCTGTACTCCCGCTCTTTATGTATGGTTGGTTTCACACCTTTTTCACCAAGAGGTGAGGCATGCCTGCCCGTTAGAAAGCCACCGTTCATGCACAGAGAAAGGAGGGGCAAATTGGGACCAACTCTTAGCAAGCAAAGAAGGAGCATCTGTCAACTGGTTCCCTCGATGGAAGGAAGGAAGAGTCGGAGTTCTTATTTCGTGCAGAGGGTTTCCGAATGTTCCCTTGATGGGGACGAGGGGTTGCATCAGTTACAATCCCATTCTTGCTATAAGGCAACTTGGCTACCCTATGAGAGGGGCACCACTAGAGGAAGAGCTCGTGCCTGTCATTTCACGAGGTTTCAATAAGACCAACATGGAGACACTTCAGAAGGTCCGCAAGGCATGGGAGGTTGTGCAAAAGAAGGACAAAGAACTCAGGGGCAGTAACAATGGGCCCATCGGTGGCTACCGTAAGTGGTTGAAAGCCCACGTGCAAGGTTTGGATTGGCTCCCAAGTCTGAGAACCACTAAAAGGGAGGAAGTTGAGGCACCGGAGGAAGACGAAGAGGTGCAGGCTCTTAGGACAAAACTCGAGCAAGCTCAAATAGTCAAAGAAAGGTTCAAATCAGTGGCTCTTAGGATCCGAAAGGAGAATGCCGAACTGAGGGATGTAAATGTAGCTACCACCAAGGCCTTGGAACAAGAGACCAAGAGGGCTCGTAGGGAAGAGCACGGCCGGAACAAGTTCCGAGGGGCTCTATGGGGTAGTAACAATGAGCTTAAACTCCGGAGGGAGGAAAGGGACCAATCGCGGGTAGATAGTTTGATCTTGAAGGATTAGTTGAAGGCTTGCTCGAGGTCCATCATCAACAAGTACCAAGAGGAACTAAGTCTAGCCACGACCCACGAGCATAGGGTGGCGGACGAGTATGCCCAAGTGTACGCAGAAAAGAAGGCTAGAGGAAGGTGATCGACTCGTTACACCAAGAGGCTACCATGTGGATGGACCGATTTGCTCTTACCTTGAACGGGAGTCAAGAACTTCCCCGATTGCTAGCCAAGGCCAAGGCAATGGCGGACACCTACTCCGCCCCGAGGAAATCCACGGACTTCTCGGCTATTGTCAGCATATGATAGACTTAATGGCCCGTATAATTAGAAACCGCTAGGAAACTTGTATTGTCGCTCAGATCTTGACTAGTTATAACTTCCTGAATAAAATGAGTTTATCCCATGTTTTTACTCCAAAGATCAGTGCGAATCAAATCACTCCCACATTTTATCTCTAGCATGCATTCATATCATGCATCGCATAAGCATCTCTTCATGGCATCATAAATGAACATATCGTTCCTGCAATTGTCCGTTATCATATTCCAGCCTCACATTTTGCATGAGTCATTGCATCATCATGCATATGCGTTCAACATACTTTTTGTTCTACAAACTGCATACCTTTTGTTTTCATGTTCGCTCATGCATGATCCTTGCATTTTCCTCTACAAAACAAAAACAAAAAGGAAAGCATGAAAATTCATGATGCATTCTTGGTTGCATATATTCGGTACCATGAGCCAACCATGTTGGGATCATAAACCCGTTTCACTTAAAAACAAAATGAGTAAACATGGTACCTAATGCATGGTTAACTAGGAAATGATGTTTCTTCGGGCATCTCAATTTCATAATTACATTTTCCATGCATAGCTTAAAGTATGCCCGAGTCATTCATCCCTATGAAAGGTTGTTGAAGTATTGGCGATCAGAATTGCCATTCCTTGGATTATAGGGTTGAATTAAGCTCATGCTTTTTCGAAAAAAGGTCATCAAGTCAAGTTGAAGTATGGAAGTAACCATCTTGCAAAAATTGGGGCAAAAGATGAATCGAGTTACATCGCTGCTTTGTCTACTGCCAAACACATTTAGGACTGTTGATGTCCTCGTTACTTCCAGTTTCACCTTGACAAAGATGTCATGGACCATGTTGAAAATCTAAATTGATTCAACCCATGTTCTGCATAAAAATTCGTAATACTTTAACTATGCATCATTCACATACATCCATGCTTTTCATTGGTTGCATTGTTCATTACATTCTTTCCTTGAAAAAAGAAAAACGAACTTAATCATTGTTATAAAAAAGAAAAGAACATGCTTTACGGTGCCCTCACCGAACCCGTGCTAGTGCTAGAGCAATGGGTAAAGTAGAGGAGGCACAAGAGCAAATGAAGGCCGACATGGAGGCCATGAAAAAGAAAATGGCCACAATGATGGAGGCCATGATGAGCATGAAGAAGATAATGGAAGCCAATGCGGTCACAATTGCCGCTACTAGCGCTATTGCTAAGGTGAACCCGATGCCCCCATCTAGCCTTAACCAAATGAATCATCCAACCTCAGATATGGTAGGCAAAGATTTGGGAAGTACGGGCGGCCCCCCATTATGTGCAAATTCAAAACAAGCATGCCTTCCCACCATATGGCTTGTCTCCCAACTATACACCACCCAATGTGGTATACATTCCCAATGAGGATGTCAATAACTCCGCTCCTATACTCATTGAAAGTCGGCAGCCTCATCATGTACATGTCTCTCAAACCGTGGGGGAGACACATGAAATTCCCCACCACAATCTAGCCGACTTCGAGCCTTGCCTCGGATATGCCACTGGAGGGCAAGCAGTTGGTGGTATACCCATGCCAAACACTTTGGAGGGCCCTCAGTTTCGCCCACAACCACAACCCTTGCATTTTGCGGTGGGAAGAGCCCCTCCTGCTATGGCTGAAAAGGGAAGGTTGGATCATATAGAGGAAAGGCTCAAGGACATTGAAGGAGGCGAAGATTGTGCCTTTGCTAACCTAGAAGAGTTGTTCCTAGTACCCGAACATGGTTATTCCCAAGTTCAAGGTGCCGGACTTTGACAAGTACAAGGGGACTACTTGCTCCAAGAACCATCTAAAGATGTATTGTCGGAAGATGGGGGCATACGCAAAAGATGAGAAACTGTTGATACATTTTTCCTAAGAAAGTCTTACTAGGACAACTGTCACCTGGTATACTAACTTAGGAACCTTCCTGAGTCCATTCTTGGAAGGACCTAATGGTTGCCTTCGTTAGGTAGTGTCAGTACAATTATGATATGGCTTCGGATAGGATGCAACTACAAAACATGTGCAAAAAGGGGCACAAATCTTTCAAATAATACGCCCAAAGGTGGAGAGACCTGGCAGCTCAAGTAGCGCCCCCAATAATAGAGAAAGAGATTATCACAATGATAGTAGACACGCTACCGGTGTTCTACTATGAAAAATGGTGGGTTACACACCTTCAAGTTTTACAGATTTGGTCTTCGCTAGCGAAAGGATCGAAGTGGGTATGAAAAGAGGCAAATTTAATCATCCTGCTTTGATGAATGAAAAAACTGGGGCAAATGAAGAGGGTGAGAATGAAGGAGAAACCCATGTTGCAACTGCCATTCCTACATGGCCAAACTTCCCACCAGCCCAACAATGTCATTACTCAGCCAATAACAACCCTTCTCCTTACCTACCACCCAGTTATCCACAAAGGCCATCCCTAAATCAATCACAAAACCCACCTACCACACAACCAATGCTAAACACCATCTTTAGCACGAACCAAAACACCAACCAAGAAATGAATTTTGCAGCGAAAAAACCTGTAGAATTCACCCCAATTCCGGTGTCCTATGCTGACTTGCTCCCATATCTACTTGATAATTCAATGGTAGCCTTAACCCCAGCCAAGGTTCATCAACCTCCATTTCTCCGAGAATACGACTCGAACGCAATGTGTGCTTATCATATAGGAGTCCCGGGGCATTCCATTGAGCATTGTATGACCCTGAAGCGTAAGGTGTAAAGTCTAATTGATGCGGGCTGGCTGAAATTTGAGGAGAATCGCGTATGAGTCTTGACATTGACAAGTGACACCACACATGGGGCAATTTTGAAAGCTGTTGTTAGGTGTCTCTAATGACTCATCAGGATTTCCAAGTTTATGCCATTATTGTAAACAACAGTTACGATGCTAAAATGGATGAATTTGACATCCTTGTCTCTCTCATCCTTTCACAAACACATCTTTGCTTATTCAACTTCCACCGGAATGTGAGTGTAAGCCATTGGTTTGTTTGCTCAAAGTGACCTGCGCTCCTGAGTGTTGACTTCCAATACCGTTCAATCAGAAATTACTCGTGCTACACATTTGGTGGGGGTGCCATAAAACAATGGGTAAAGTTCAAAACAAATAAGTTTCAAAATAAAATAAAAAAAGGCATTTGATTGACTGTGTTTTCAAGTAAAAATATAGACATTCATGTGACCTCATTTTATCATCCCTAGAGAAGTGAGTTATCAAGAATAGAAGTCATTTGACTTAATCCATCAATTGAAAAATCCTTCAACTATTTCTCATCCTTGAAAGTCCTTTTTGAGAATCAATCGCTTCTTCCTTGCTACAAGGTTGTGAAAACAAGACAACGATTGATACCTCAAAGCCCTACACTGGGGCAATGAAAGGCACCATGTATTAACCTTAAGTGAACCTAGGGGCAGATTAGAAGTTCTCACCCAATAGGTTCCCAACTACAAGGTCATGATGAAAGATAACAATTGGTACCTCAAAGCCTTACACTGGGGCAATGAGGGGCACCATGCATGAGCCTCGAGCGAACCTAGGGGCAGATCAAAAGTTCTCACCCGTTGATGTTTTTAAACAAAAAAAAGGGGGGGGGGGACAAACTCGAGAATTTCAATGGATTGGTTAAACATCAAATGGCTCCATTGCCGTCACTCCAAAATGGTCAAGTGACTAAATCAAACACAACATACACTCTGAGGGAGTTCCCAGAAAGATTTACAAAAGATAGGATAAGGTTGCATGAATTATCACCTCTTTCAAAAGGACGGTCAATCTGTGTTTTCCAAAAAAATAAAAATCAAAATCACAAAATAGGGAAAGAATGTCATGAACATTGTACAAACTTTCCATTACATTGCATTGTTTCATATGAAGTCCACATTTACCAAATTTCACGACAAAGGTTGTATGGATCTTGTCGCAACATGCCCTTTTGCGGGCGAGCGAGGCGAGACTCACGGGTGCGCTTTCCAAAGGAGGAAAGATGTGCGGAGTCGCCACCAACGTTTATTTGTGGAAAACGTCGGAAAAACCGAAGGAAACCGGTCAAAATGAAAATTCTAAGTTCGGGAGTTGTATTTACGTTTGAGGAAGGTATTAGCACCTCTCACGTTTGTCTCAAAGGACAACAACCTATTTTTTAGAATTGTGGAAATTGTATTACCTTAACTTTTATTTCTTTTTATTTTTTGAGGTCGACAAAAGCGGGGCTTTTGCTCCTACGTACCCTCCATCGAAGAGGAAATCAGACCTACGTAGTTTTTTCTTATGCATGAATCAAGTGATTCTTTTTACTTGAAGGGTGATCATTTTAAGGCGTTGGACCTTAAAAATGATCCATTTTACTTGGTAAGAAACTGAAATGATAAACTTTCAAAAACCCTATTTTTGCGGACGAGCTTGACTAGGCGAGTTGATTTTAGCCTTAGTTTCACTTTAGTTATTAGTCAATTCAATTAAGAATGAGAAATCCCAAAGAGAAAACGTCCGATTGATTTTTCGCTTTATTTTACTAAAGGAATTTTTTGATTATTATATTATTATTTTACCTCTTTTTTTGATTTCCAATTCATTTTAACAGAAATTAACGGATGATACAATTCAAATGATCGGTGGAAATTTATTTTATTTTTAGATTAGGCGAGAAATGACTTAAATAAATGACTGAAGCACGTCAAAAGGGGGTATAGAAAGCGAATGAAAATGAGAATAAAAATGCATGAAACAAAATGTGGACCACCGCGGGTACATAGAATGAATTGAAAAGCTCGGTTTGAGGTACTTACCCGTTGAAGACTGAAGAAAACGAAGAACGAACGATGAATGTTGAAGAACGGTCGAGAATCTTCGCGTAATTACTCACGGAAACGTTACGGAAGAGCCTTGGCTTGGATTTTCTTCACGAAAATAATTTTCCTCAGCAATTTCGAGAGAATAAGAAGTGCCAAGAAGGCTGAACCTCTTCTCCCTTCACTTCTCCCCCTATTTATAGCAAAATAGGGGAGGAGCTTGCCACCCAGCTCGCCCAGGCGAGCAAGGTTGCTTCCTCCAGAAGCAACAGCCTTCTGGAGGAAGAATCTGGAAGGCCCAAGTGGGCCTGATTGCTATTCGTACCCCCCTTTTTACTAAATGCACCCCTTTACCTTTTTTGGTAATTCTTTTTCCGTAAGGTTACGAAACTTTACGAATTTCATAATGATACTTATTTTCCTTCCGCAAGGTTACGAATCTTCATGGATTATGTATTTACTCTTTTTTATCTTTCGAAGAAGTTACGAAAACTCACGGATTGCGAAAAACACCTCCTTTCGATTTCCGTCACATTACGGAATTTTCACGGATCGCGTAAGCCTACTTCCTTTTGATTTTTCGGCACGTCTCGGGACTTCACATATTGTGCAACAAAGGGTGCCCAATATCTCGAAGCGGCCAATCAAAGGTTGTATATCATCAAATAATAATCCCCGGAAGAAATTAGGGTATGACAGTTGCCCCTCTTTACTTACCTCTCATAGGAGATAAGAGGAAAGCAAAGATAAGACACTGATTTCGTCCGTTCTTCCCTTTCCGTGATGACAACTCTCGTCTCTACTCCTTCCTTTTCTTCTGCACAACACAAAATACAAACAACAACAAGAACAACGAATATAATATACATATACACATATACACATATTTGGCGAAGGAACCGATCCGGAAAATAACAGAAAAACATATTTCCTAGTCACCAGAGGCTTCGCGCTTGATAATGGAGGACACATGAAAAGCGCTAGGCAATGACATTCATGGGGCTCCAAAAAAAGGGGAGAATGGAGGATTGCACTTGAGGGTCCACACTTAGGCAATCATGAAGCATAGCTCCAAACTCGAAGGTGGAGGACACATGAACAACGCTTGGCAATGACATTCATGGGGCTCCGAAAAAAGTGGAGAATGGAGGATTGCACTTGAGGGTCCACACTTAGGCAATCATGATGCATAGCTCCAAACTCGAAGGTGGAGGACACATGAACAACGCTAGGCAATGACATTCATGGGGCTCCGAAAAAAGGGGAGAATGGAGGATTGCACTTTAGGGTCCACACTTAGGCAATCATGAAGCATAGCTCCAAACTCGAAGGTGGAGGACACATGAACAGCGCTAGGCAATGACATTCATGGGGCTCCGAAAAAAGGGGAGAATGGAGGATTGCACTTAAGGGTCCACACTTAGGCAATCATGAAGCATAGCTCCAAACTCGAAGGTGGAGGACACATGAACAGTGCTAGGCAATGACATTCATGGGGCTCCGAAAAAAGTGGAGAATGGAGGATTGCACTTGAGGGTCCACACTTAGGCAATCATGAAGCATAGCTCCAAACTTGAAGGTGGAGGACACATGAACAGCGCTAGGCAATGACATTCATAGGGCTCCGAAAAAAGTGGTTTGTTGGCAGGACCGAACGGTCCGCCGGGTTTTTCCACCTAAAGGAAAACATGCTTTTTGCAAAGAAAAATAAATCATTCGCGAGAGCACCATATCTTAGAGAAACAATATACTTGTGCTAAGGGTAATCTTCCTTGTAACCGAGAATGAAGGGCAGGATGTCAACTTTTAGCTTTTAAATGAACATGCAGGGGAAACATCGGGCTAAGCTGAAAATAAATCACTCATAGTGTATAAAACTCACACAGGCAAGTGTTTTATCCTATTCCCAAACCATAACTGCACCATGACTCTATTTTGCACACGACTTCCTATCGAATCAAAGATCAAACGTACGATCACTGACCAATAGGATTTTCTCGAGGGTAGTGTTTTTGGAGAAGAAGCTGGGTGTTTCGGTCTTTTCCTCTTTGTTCAGGTGGGGTGGGATATCGCCAGTCGAGAATGGCAATCTAAAGGGAAGAGACACCAAAAATGGGTTTTCCTTTGCCGGCGGTCACTTACCTTGCCGAAAATTTATCTGGTCGGAAGGTTCTCTGATCTTTTTCTTTCATTGATCGAGAATTATTCTGTTTGCCTCCGCTCTTTTCCGTTTTCACTTTCCTTTGACCTTTAATCGGGAATCCTTCTTTCCTTTCTTTTGTTCTTTTCTTTATTTTCATCTTTCTCTTTTTCTTTCTTTCCATTTATTCTTTTTCTTTCTTTTCACTTCTCCTTCCCCATCCCTTTCTTTGGGAAATCGGGTTTTAGCATTCTATTCGCTCTCCCTTGAGGAGATTCCGCTATCCTTTGCTTCGAGGAAGGAATGAGGATTCTTTTTTTTTTATAGGCCAAGGTTCAAAAAGGTCTAAGGTTGTGTTTCAATGGGGTCTTTTATCGTGTGAACCCAATCTTGATATCTGGGGCGAAACAAATTTGGGTGTCAAGGTGACGATTTCGGGCCGAACTTCCATATTGTTCCATAAGGTACGCGTGACAATGATGATTTGAAAACAACGTGCAAAATTAGTCATGGCTACAGCCAGGTGGGCACTCAAGCAGCCCGTTTATGGCATTGTGATACTACGGTTGGGAATTTACACAAACAGACCCAATGTTTCCAAATTATGTTCTTTCATCAGTTCAATGAATTCATCCATTCTTATCTCGGCTTATTCCGGAAAATAAACTCTTAGCATCAGTCTCTTGTTTCCAAAAGATACGTTTGCTCTTTACGAAGGATTTATACTTCTTAACTATAACATGTCGACCTTCGCGGTCTTTCTTTCTTTTTCCTTTTTGTTTCATTCACAAAATTATACACCTGTGGTCCTTTATGAGGAAAACTTTTCTTTGTACATCTACATTCTTATACATGACAAACTTTTTCTGTACACGCATTGGAACTCTTTCTCTTTACGTCACACGGTCTATACACAAACCCTATTTACGTTCAAAGATTTTTTCATTTTTCCCAACACACACTTATGGTTCATACAAAAGTTTCTTCATATACACTCGTTGCTCACACACACAAGAATTCCTTTCCACACATCATTTACACACAAAAATCCTTTTATACACATTTTCCTTTTACATATATATAAATAAAAACCTTTTTCTTTTCTTTACGAACATGACTTTTATTCACAACGCTTCTTTCTTTTTATTAGGATTTTTGGTTCATTTTATTTTTTAGGACGACGTTCCTAAATGAAAAACTCTACACGGTTCCGGAATTTCAACAAACATTATTGACAACAACGAAACAAGTACCGACGTAACAACTCAAACGATATGTATGTACAAAACAAAAGTCAATCAACACGAAACAAACGTTAGTCCCTTAGTCAAACGAAAATAAGATGATATGTAACAGGAAAAAATGGAAACAAAAAGAAATATGGATCAAGGGATCTCCCAATCATGTGGCCCCGCTCCCTCCTAAGAAATCAAGTAAATCGGTCATCTCCTCGTCCTCGCGGGCCTCATCTGCCTCGTCTGGAGCCTCTGCTGGTGCCTCTCCTGCCCGGGCCTCAGGCCAATCTCCAGGCCATGCGACCTCTGCCCTGAACTGGTCCGGAGTAGGGAACGGAAAAGAAGTAAAACCCTGGCCCTGCAGGCTGAGGCTCAACTGGTAAAGACAATCATGGGTCTGTACATGCGCCCGGTGGTTGGCCGCCTGCTGGCGAACCAAATGCCGCAAATACTGCTCCGTATCAAACGATCCAGCTGGGCCAGCCTGATGAGGTGGCGGCGCGTCTGCGGCCTGTGGAGCATCCCCGTAGGCCTGTCTCTGTGTGCAATACTTCTCAATGAAAGCTCGGGTGATGGGCGGCCGAATCACCTTGCTAGGTGCGACGGGGACTCCGAACGACTGGCAGAGTCCTGTGATCAAAGCAGGAAATCCCAGGGCCCTGTTGGACTTATCCGGGTCCAGAGGGTGCCTGGTAGGCGCCATACCTGCAAATAGATAGATGGCATCAACGATTAACTGAGCCACGTGAATGCTCATCCGTGCCAGGATGGCGTACACCAGCTGACACTTCGGCAGGGGGAGGTCGGAATTATGATCGTTGGGCTGGATGTTGCTGAGCAGCAAAGTCATCTAGATCTGAGTCAGGGTGGTCATGTTGGTGCGCATGATCCGCACCCGTCTTCCAGCAGCAGTCCGGGCAAAATCCTGCCCCGGTATACATAGCAACTGGGTGATGGCCTCCTCATCAAACCCATCAGACCGGTTCCTCCTCTGGCCATACTCGCATTCATGGCCCTCCTCCAGCACTAAAGGGTATCCCAGGAACTGGCTGAGAGCATCCGCATCAAACGGGATCCACTGACCCCTCACCCAGGATCGAATATCTCGCACGCCCTCCTCTGTAGGCCAAGCATTAGCATAAAATTCGAGGACTATGTCTGGGTCGAACTTGGCCATGGGGATAACCAGTGATGCCCAACGCCGGCGAACTATCTCCTCCTGGAAGTCGGTATACTCATCGTCCCTGAGCTGGACGCGTCGCTCCCAGAGAAATGACCATCCCTTGATGGCCTCGAAGCGCTGCTGGTGCTCAGCACTCCTAAAACAGTGGCTGTCATATTCGGGAGCGGAACTGGTTCCTTCAACCGCTTTATCCTTCCTAGATCTCTTTGAGGCAAGCTTCCTCGGGGCCATTTCCTGCGAGAACAAACATTTAGAAGTTAGTTTTACAAGATAGTGTTTATCTTAACGCAAAAAATGTCATGCTAATCCCTCCGGTTTAGAACGAACTCATGCGCACGTTTAAAGTATCACATTTATGCACATGCGTATGTGTAGAATATCCTACTATTTATATCAACATAGAGGCCATCCAACACATTCTAATTGTCCTACATATATATGTATTTGAAAAGAACACACATTCTCACGCTCAAGGCATTGCGTCAAAATTTACACTTAACTATGTCCTAAACATTTGCTATCACAAACTACCTACACACACTCGAAATATATATACCATACAAACTTTCATTGTTTCACTCACACTTATGCATATTGGCAAGCTATTTACATTATGCACATACTTGCATTCAAAAGGGAATCCCGTGCTATCATACATTCATTTAGGAAGCGACCTCAATATTCCTTCACCCTTTGCAAAGAATTTCATGCCCCTTATATTTACCTATGTGTACACACTATTGCAAGGTGTTTTCCACGCTACCTCTATGTAAAGTATCAAACATGGGGCAGCCCAAATTCGAGCAAAAACTCTCACAAGCAAGTCCTAATTTTCATGCTTTTCTAATTCTAAAACCAAATTTTGGATTCCTAGCCATAAGCATGTTTCCTTGCATTGAAGCTACAAGTTTGGGTTCCTAAGCTTGGAATTGCATTTGGGCACCTATTTTGAATCTCCTATGTTGTACCTACATATAAGAAACAGTCCCACTCTCCCAATTTTACAAAATCATATTCATATATCATTGGGGCATTTCACCGAGCACTTGGTGAGCGCATGTTTGGACATAAATTGCAAGAGAATGGGGGCAATGTGGCATGCCCCATTGCTTCAGAAAACAACACAGGCCTAAGGCCTTCTCACACAAATCCTTAACTCAACAAATCAAGCATCAAAGCAACCCAAAACTGCCTCACAAATATAAGCACGTTCTCACAATTTAGAGCATCAAAAGATGAAGAAAACACATCAATGGGAAGCTAAAAACTTAAGGATTGAATACTTACTTGTTGGAGTGAGTAGAAACACCAAAAATGAAAGCAAAATGCAACCAAAAGTGGCTTAGGGGAGCAAAAACCGCAAGCCTTCGTGAGTCCTATCTTTTGAATGAGGGGGGGGGGGGGGGAGTTTTTGGATACAAAAACGTTCCCCTCCCTCGTTTTTATATTTTGAATGCAGGGGTTGCTCGCCCGGGTGAGCTAACCTGCAAATTTTTTTTTGTTTTTTTTTTTTAAAAAGGGTGCATTAACCATGCCTCCCCCTACTCTTATGGGTTAGCGTTTTGCCTACTTGAACCTACTTAAGTTAGAATTAGGCGTCGATTACTTAAAAAACAAACAATAGTAGTAAAATACTACGAATTCAAAGGATACTGGGCTGCCTTGCAGCGATGTTCTCAGCTGGCCCAGCCCCGGGAAGGGGTGACGATTGGTCGGTCGCGATCCTATCCTCCATTCGCCTCCCTCCCTAAGTACCTGCAAGTAGGAGACAAACAATATGCGGCCAATCGTGACCGGTCATCGTCTTACCTTGGTTGATTTCTGCCATTGACTTGTCTTGACTTCTGACCGTGGCCTGAGACGATTCTGCTCCTTGCTATCACAAGATATGCATGTGCATGTGCATGTATGAATGTTTCTAATGCGATGATTTTATATTAGTGAAGACTGGTTAGATTCAATTTTAAATAAGCGTTTGGGGCACCCCATACACCGAGCGAAGAGGGCTCAAGCTATAACAAATCTAAAACACAAGGTTTGAAACCAAAGGGAGGATTGAAACCTCGCCCATCTTTTCTTTTCAAAGAAACGAGACAAATACAGTGAATGGGAATCCCTAGAGGAAACCAAGAAGAACGAGAAAAAAAATAAAAAATAAATACATGCAACGGCCCTCTCGATTACCCCAGACTTCAAGTGTAATATCGTTTAATTACATCGGAGTTCACAGGCGAGGGCAGCTCCTCGCCATCCATGTGGGTGAGTATCAGAGCACCCCCAGAAAAAGCTCTTTTCACCACGAAAGGTCCTTCATAATTCGGGGCCCACTTGCCTCGATTATCTTTAACAACATGGGATATTTTCTTCAGCACGAGGTCCCCCTCGGTGAACTTGCGCGGGCGTACCTTCTTGTCGAATGCGTTCTTTATCCTTCGTTGATACAAACGCCCATGGCTCATGGGGGCCAAACGCTTACCTTCAATAAGTTTGAGTTGGTCGTAGCGTGCCTGAGCCCATTCCGACTCTTCTAGGCCTGACTCTGCTATTATCCTCTGAGAAGGAACCTCTACCTCAAATAGGAGTATTGCTTCCATCCCATAAACCAAGGAATACGGCGTTGCCCTAGTAGAAGTTCGTACTGAGGTTCTATATCCATGCAGGGCGAAAGGCAACATCTCATGCCAATCTTTGTATGACACGGTCATCTTCTGAACAATCTTCTTAATATTTTTATTCGTAGCCTCTACAGCCCCATTCATCTTTGGCCGATAAGGGGTGGAGTTATGATGCTGGATCTTGAAATCTTCGCACATTTCCTGCATCATCTTATTGTTCAGATTGGTGCCATTGTCAGTGATGATCTTCCTAGGGAGTCCGTATCGACAAATCAACTCCCTCTTTATGAATCTGACCACCACATTTCTCGTGACATTAGTATAAGAAGCTGCTTCGACCCATTTGGTGAAGTAGTCTATCGCCACAAGAATGAAGCGGTGACCATTCGAAGCCTTGGGTTCGATGGCCCCAATAACATCTATCCCCCACATTGAAAAAGGCCAAGGGGCGGACATAACATTCAGAGGATGTGGCAGAACATTGACATTGTCCGTGTATGCCTGACATTTATGACACTTCCTTACATGGGCACAACAATCACTCTCCATGGTGAGCCAGTAATAATCGGCCCTAAGGATTTTTCTGGCCATAGCATGCCCATTGGCATGTGTCCCAAAGGAACCCTCGTGGATCTCCTCAATCATGAAGTTCGCCTCTTTGGCATCTACGCATCGTAGGAGGGTCATGTCGTGGTTTCGTTTGTACAGGATGGTACCACTTATAAAGAAACCAGTAGCCAATCTCCTCAACGTCCTTTTGTCATTGTCAGAAATCCCTGGTGGGTATTCTTTGTTCTCGACATATTGTTTGATGTCGAAATACCACGGTTTCCCATCCCGCTCTTCCTCTATTGCATAACAATATGCCGGCCTGCTTTGAGATTTGAATTCGATGTACGGCAGATCCCCGTGTGGGGCAAGTTGAAACATGGATGCCAGGGTGGCTAATGCATCGGCCATTTGATTCTCTTCCCGATGTATGTGGTGGAAGGAAATGTTGTCAAAGTACTTGGCTAACCTCAAGATGTGTGTTCGATAGGGTATCAACTTCGGATCCCTAGTTTCCCATTCTTCTTTCAACTGACGTATCACCAAAGCTGAGTCTCCATACACCTTGAGTAGTTTTACATCAAAATCAATGGCCGCCTGAACCCCGAGGGCGCATGCTTCGTACTCGGCCATATTGTTGGTACAATCAAAACCTAGCCTAGCCGTGAAAGGAATACACTGATCATCCGGGGATACAAGGACTGGCCCTACTCCGTGGCCCAAAGCGTTAGATGCCCCATCGAAGCAAACAATCCATTTGTCTATGTCCTCGTGCATCCGCTTCTCTTCAAACAGGGCCATGATATCTTCATCTGGGAACTCAGGGTGCATCGGCCGATAATCTTGGAAAACGTGCCCTTTTGCGGGCGAGCGAGGCGAGGCTCACGGGTGCGCTTTCCAAAGGAGGAAAAATGCGCGGAGTCGCCACCAACGTTTATTTTTGGAAAACGTTGGAAAAACCGAAGGAAATCGGTCAAAATGAAAATTCTAAGTTCGGGAGTTGTATTTACGTTTGAGGAAGGTATTAGCACCTCTCACGTTTGTCTCAAAGGACAACAACCTATTTTTTAGAATTGTGGAAATTGTATTACCTTAACTTTTATTTCTTTTTATTTTTTGAGGTCGACAAAAGCGGGGCTTTTGCTCCTACGTACCCTTCATCGAAGAGGAAATCAGACCTACGTAGTTCTTTCTTATGCGTGAATCAAGTGATTCTTTTTACTTGAAGGGTGATCATTTTAAGGCGTTGGACCTTAAAAATGATCCATTTTACTTGGTAAGAAACTGAAATGATAAACTTTCAAAAACCCTATTTTTGCGGACGAGCTTGACTAGGCGAGTTGATTTTAACCTTAGTTTCACTTTAGTTATTAGTCAATTCAATTAAGAATGAGAAATCCCAAAGCGAAAACGTCCGATTGATTTTTCGCTTTATTTTACTAAAGTAATTTTTTGATTATTATATTATTATTTTACCTCTTTTTTTGATTTCCAACGTGGTTACGGCACGACCGAATGGTCGAAATTCATTTTAATAGAAATTAACGGATGATACAATTCAAATGATCGGTGGAAATTTATTTTATTTTTAGATTAGGCGAGAAATGACCTAAATAAATGACTGAAGCACGTCAAAAGGGGGTATAGAAAGCGAATGAAAACGAGAATAAAAATGCATGAAACAAAATGTGGACCACCACGAGTACATAGAATGAATTGAAAAGCTCGGTTTGAGGTACTTACCCGTTGAAGACTGAAGAAAACGAAGAACGAACGATGAATGTTGAACAACGGTCGAGAATCTTCACGTAATTACTCACGGAAACATTACGGAAACGTTACGGAAGCGCCTCGGCTTGGATTTTCTTCACGGAAATAATTTTCCTCAGCAATTTCGAGAGAATAAGAAGTGCCAAGAAGGCTGAACCTCTTCTCCCTTCACTCCTCCCCCTATTTATAGCAAAATAGGGGAGGAGCTTGCCACCCAGCTCGCCCAGGCGAGCAAGGTTGCTTCCTCCAGAAGCAACAGCCTTCTGGAGGAAGAATTTGGAAGGCCCAAGTGGGCCTGATTGCTACTTGTACCCCCCTTTTACTAAATGCACCCCCATTTACCGTTTTTGGTAATTCTTTTTCCGTAACGTTACGAAACTTTACGAATTTCGTAATGATACTTATTTTCCTTCCGCAAGGTTACGAATATTCACGGATTATGTATTTACTCTTTTTAGGTTTCGAAGAAGTTACGAAAACTCACGGATTGCGAAAAACACCTCCTTTCAATTTCCGTCACATTACGGAATTTTCACGGATCGCGTAAGCCTGCTTCCTTTTGATTTTTCGGCACGTCTCGGGACTTCACATATTGTGCAACAAAGGGTGCCCAGTATCTGGAAGCGGCCAATCAAAGGTTTGTTAGACAAGTGGCCTCAGATATCTTAAAAGGGGGGTTGAATTAAGATATTCCAAACTATTTCCCCTAATTAAAAATCTATTTCACTTTTTACTCAAGTTATGAATTCCCTTAATGACAATCTTCTTAAATATTAATTCAAATGAAACAATTTGAATATGAATATAAAGCAATAATAAATAAAGGAGATTAAGGGAAGAGAAAATGCAAACTCAGTTTTATACTGGTTCGGCCACACCCTTGTGCCTACGTCCAGTCCCCAAGCAACCCGCTTGAGAGTTCCACTATCTTGTAAATTCCTTTTACAAGTTCTATACACACAAGGAAAATCCTTCCTTTGTGTTTAGAATTCCTTTACAACAAGAGACTCACAGTCTCTTAATCCCTTAGAGAATGAGAAGAAGAAGAAGAACAAATCTCTCTAGAAAGAGATGGATTTTACAGATTGAGCACTCAAATAATTCCTTAATGAATTGCAATTGAATTGGCCAAGGAATTCTTTAAGAGGATAAAATGAATTTGCTCTTTGAGAGGATAAACACTTGTTGTTCTGAAAATCCCTTCGCAATTTTGTGTTTAAGTCACATATATATAGACCATTGGTGGTCATGAATAAAGCCTTTGAAAAGTTGTGACTCTTGAAATTATTTTTCTGAAAATCCTGTCTGGTAATCGATTATAGTAATTGTGTAATCGATTACAGCTTTTAAAATTTGAATTAAAACGTTTACTAACTGCTGGTAATCGATTACCAAAATTGTGTAATCGATTACACAGTCTAAAATTTCGAATTCAAATTTTTGTAGCTGTTATAAAACGTATTTGGCCACTGGTAATCGATTACATCCTCTGGTAATCGATTACCAGAGAGTAAAACCTTTGAGAAACACTTTTTTTAATTTAAATCACTTGGCCAAACCTTTGCTAATTCAATTAGGAATTCCCTTCCTAATATTCTAGTGATCATCTTGATGTTGTGACTTGTAATCTTGAAGTATTGTCTTGAATTTAATCTTGAAAAGCCCATTTGCATCAATTGCAACACATCATCATGATCATCATCAAAACATCAAAGGCAATTGCATCTACAATCTCCCCCTTTTTGATGATGACAATACAATACCTGAAATCAAGATTCAAGCAAGCAGCAAACAATTGTATATAGATAAAATGTGCATGCGTTTACTCCCCCTATATTTCGGAATTCATGATCACTTGATTTCTAAGTTTTGTTAAGCTTTTTCTACAACCTTTTCTCCCCCTTTGGCAACATCAAAAAGCCAAAGAACTCGGAAATCAACACAGATATAACAATGGAGTAGAAAGATATAAATATCAGAGTATAAAACACTATAAGCCAAACTCACAAAGAAGAAATAATCAAACCAGAATCCAAATAACTGAAAATGTCAACAACCACAAAACATCCAAGACTGAAATTTAAAAAACCACAAGATAAATAAGCAAAGTACTTAGCATAATAATGTAAATTCTAAGAAACTAAAAGCCAAAATACACGGCTTATAAAAGACATATAATCAGAAACTAAAATCTAAGAAGACGGAGGTGGTGGTGGAAGATCGAAACTCTGACGAATGTATCCGACATCCTCTTCAAGCTGTGTAAGGCGAATGTCCATACCAGCAAAGCGTGAATCTAACGAGTCGAAGCGGTCACCAACATAAGAACGAAGACCCCGTAATTCAGAGAGGACTTCATTCATGAGTGCGGAATCTTCACGTTGAGGGGGAGGTGAAGGAGTACGTTCATCTTGAGGAGGGAGTGCATCCTTCTTCAGCCATTGTCCATTCCGATCTTTACGATACCCAAAGGAGGTCACTGCACTAGCACCAATTGCAAAAGAACGCTTGACTTGAACAAAGGGTTCATCATCAAGCGGAATTTGAAAATGACGCAAAAACAGAGTAATCAATTGTGGATAAGGAAGAGGTGCATTGGCCCGTAATGCCTTATGCATTCGGTACCGAACCAAATGGGCCCAGTCGATCTGACGACCGGTAAGAAAAGCCCACATAAGAATCAAATCCTCCTCAGAGGCTTGTGCTAAATTTGAAGACCGAGGAAGCAAAATTCTAACAATGATATAATGCATGATGCGATTATCAAATGTTAATGACCCGGCCAGCAATCTACCGGTCATTTCAGCTTGATCATTGCAGACCATGCGACGAGCATCATGACTCGAATAATCGAATTTCCAGTCATCAACAATGGTGCCCTCAAAAGGTGCACCTTGACTGGGTAAATGAGTCAATGAAAAGAATAGTGACTGATCAATGACCATAGAAGTACCATGCACCTCAGACATAATGATACCATCCTGAATTTTTAAATTGTAGTAGAAGACTTTTACAAGTTCAGGATAATATGGCAATTTTAATGACATGAAATCAACAAGACCAGAATTTTGAAACACTTGATAGCAATCAAACGTTTCATCATTAAAGAACTCTACGTCTAGGTACTTAGGGTCTAAGATTATTCTTGAAGAAAACTGAGAAAGGTATCGTAGACGTTGATCATCGGATGAAAACAATGTTGATGATCTTGGAGATGACAAAGAAGGAGGAATAGGTGCTGTGGGTGCTCCGGATGGGCCGTGGCGGCGATGGGCAGCAGCGGTAGCGGTGGAGGATGATCCCTTTCTCTTCTTTGATGGCTCTGCCATTTGATGAAGTTTTTCTGGATTTTGATCGGTGGAAGTGAAAGAGGGGTGAAAAAGAGGAAGATTGGGCTTTACGGGATGTGATTTGGTGAAGAATTGAGTGAGAATCGAAGGTTTGAAGTTCTAGGTATGGAGGAAAACGTGGAGGATGCTTTGGCTGCGCAGCAGCTCTGATTTCGTGAGTATTTATAGAAGATGACGCATTGTAATCGATTACAGGTATTGGTAATCGATTACAGGCCCAATAAGCCTTCTGGTAATCGATTACAGGATGTTGTAATCGATTACAGGCTGCCTGTTCATGTGTAATTGATTACACTGGATGGTAATCGATTACCAAAGCCTATCCTAGGCTAGTTTCTTAAGAGAATATCCATGTTTATGCTCAAATACATCCTATTTGACTAATTTTCACTACTAATACACTAAATTCAATCATTCAATTATTATATACACAAGAAATCATAAATTCTATCATAAAAACAAGAATTCAAACATGATCAAACAAACAAAATAATCTACAATCAATAAGTAAGAGTAAATCAACCAATCAATCAACCAATCAATCCCTATTTTTCTAAATCTCTTACATCTAAGAGACCTAGTTCTCTTCTAATAGAGAAGAACACTTCCTTGGGGAGAGGTTTAGTGAAAATATCAGCAAGTTGATTCTTAGTATCAACAAATTCTAATACACAATCTCCCTTTAGGACATGATCTCTAAGAAAGTGATGTCTAATCTCTATATGTTTAGTTCTAGAGTGTTGAACTGGGTTTTTGGATAGATTTATGGCACTAGTATTATCACACTTAATAGGTATGCGGTCAAGAATGATGCCATAGTCAGATAATTGTTGCTGCATCCATAAAATCTGTGCACAACAACTACCGGCAGAGATATACTCCGCTTCAGCAGTAGATAAAGCAACACTGTTTTGTTTCTTACTATGCCATGAGACAAGAGCCGATCCAATAAATTGACAAGTTCCACTTGTACTTTTTCTATCAGTTTTAGATCCGGCAAAATCAGAATCAGAATATCCTATTAAGTTGCATGTTGAATTCTTAGGATACCATAATCCTAAATTGATTGTTCCTAATAGATATCTCATGATTCTCTTTACTGCACTTAAATGTGATTGTTTGGGGTTGGATTGAAACCTAGCACACATGCATACACTAAACATAATATCAGGTCTACTAGCAGATAAATAAAGAAGAGATCCGATCATACCTCGATATTGTTTTATGTCTATAGACTGACCAGATTCATCTTTATCTAAGTAACAATTAGTGCTCATCGGTGTAGACATGTGTTTTGCACTATCCATCCCAAATCTTTTGATCAATTCCTTGCAGTACTTGGATTGATTGATGAATATACCTTCTTGAGTTTGCTTGATTTGTAATCCCAGAAAGTACTTTAGTTCTCCCATCATTGACATTTTAAATTCACTTTGCATATCAAGGGAAAACTCCTTGCACAATGAATCATTAGTGGATCCAAAAATTATATCATCAACATATATTTGAACCAACAAAATATCATTATGCTTTCTCTTTATGAACAATGTGGTATCCACTTTACCTCTGGAGAAATCTTTTTCTAGAAGAAAATTGCTTAAGCATTCATACCATGCCCCAGGGGCTTGTTTCAAACCATAAAGAGCCTTTTGTAATTTATAAACATGGTTTGGTTTATCAGGAATTTCAAAACCAGGGGGTTGTTCAACATATACCTCTTCTTGAATTAAACCATTTAGAAAGGCACTTTTAACATCCATTTGATAAAGTTTAAAGTCCATTATGGATGCATATGCCAAAAGCATTCTAATGGCTTCTAATCTTGCAACAGGAGCATATGTTTCTTCATAATCTATTCCCTCTTCTTGATTATACCCTTTTGCTACTAACCTGGCTTTATTTCTAATAATTATACCATGTTCATCTAATTTATTTCTAAAAACCCATTTTGTTCCTATGACAGGATAATTCTCAGGTTTTTCTACTAATTTCCACACATTGTTTCTTTCAAATTGGTTTAGTTCTTCTTGCATGGAAATGATCCAATTATCATCTACTATGGCTTCTTTTATATTTTTAGGTTCAATCATGGATACAAAAGCCATATTATTGCATAAATCTTTAAGAGAATGTCTAGTTGTTACCCCTTTTGAGATATCACCAATAATGTTGTCGAGGGGATGATCTCTTGAAGCTTTCCATTCTCTTGGAAGTTCATCATTGGATTTGACTTCTTCTGGAGGATCTTCATTGTTTCCTTTATCATTTCCTTTGTAATCTTGTTCATGAATATTCATATGTTCTAAAGAATCTGCAATGTCATCTAGCATATTCTTTCTTGACAAGATAGCATTAGATTCATCAAAGGTAACATGACTGGATTCCTCGATATTCATAGTTCTTTTATTATATATCCTATATGCTTTGCTTTGTAATGAATATCCAAGAAAAATGCCTTCATCAGATTTAGCATCGAATTTTCCTAAATTATCTTTGCCATTATTGAGTACAAAGCACTTGCAACCATAAACATGTAGATGAGAGATATTAGGTTTTCTATCATTAAATAACTCATATGGGGTTTTCTTTAAAATAGGTCTTATCAAGGCCCTATTCATGATGTAACATGCAGTATTGACAGCTTCAGCCCAAAAATACTTTGGAAGAGAAGTATCATTTAATAAAGTTCTTGCAATTTCTTCCAATGACCTATTTTTCCTCTCAACAACTCCATTTTGTTGAGGGGTTCTTGGTGCAGAAAAATTATGTTCAATACCATGTTCATCACAAAATAATTCAAAATCTTTATTTTCAAATTCACCCCCATGATCACTTCTAATGGATGCAATCTTGAGATTTTTCTTGTTTTGTATGACTTTAGCAAGTTTTCTAAATGCTTGGAATGAATCACTTTTATGTGTAATAAATAATGTCCAAGTATATCTAGAGAAATCATCAACTATAACTAGAGCATAGTAGTTTCCTCCAAAACTCAGGGTTCTAGATGGACCAAATAGATCCATATGCAATAACTGTAAGGGTCGAGTGGTTGAAACAACATTTTTAGGTTTGAATGAGACTCTAGTTTGTTTGCCCTTTTGACATGCATAACATAGTTTATCTTTTTCAAATTTCAATTTAGGCAAACCAACTACTAAATCTTTTGAAATTAATTTATTTAAGTGATCCATGTTTATGTGAGCAATTCTTTTATGCCATAACCATGGATCATCATCTTTACTAAGAAAGCAATGATTGTTTTCTTGTTTTATGCTTAAGTCTATCATGTAAACATTATTGACTCTATGTCCTACATGCTTTATATTAATGTCATGCTTATGTTCTATAAGACATTTCTGAGAATCAAATGATACTAGATAGCCTTTGTCACATAGTTGACTAACGCTAAGTAGGCTATGCTTAAGGCCTTCAACAAGTAGAACATTTTCAATGGAGTTTGAAGAATTTGTACCTATTTTACCCACTCCAAGAATTCTACCTTTGTTGTTGTCACCATATGTTACATGCCCGCTTTTCTTTGGAGATATATGTGTAAAATTTGATGCATCTCCAGTCATATGTTTTGAGCATCCGCTATCTATGTACCACTTCTTTCTCAAAGAAACCTGCATAATCAAGTTTTTGACTTAGGTACCCAAATTTTATTGGGTCCTTGCATGTTAGTATAAACTGAGGATCCTTTTGGGACCCATATCATTTTAATGTTACTGTAATTTTTCTTGAAGTAGCAAGTTGATATGCCATGTCCTCTTCTTCCACAGTAAAAACAAGTGATAGAATTAGAATTACATTTTTGTGTGGAAGTGGAAAAGTTTTTATGAACCTTTTGTTGTTTTTCAGATTTATACCCTAGTCCATTTTTATTAGACACATATCTTTGTTTACTTAATATAACATCTAAATTATTTCTACTATATGAAAATTTTGCAAGTGAATTTTTCAACTCTTTAATTTCTTTTACATATTTATCACAACAACTACAAGAATCTGTTATTTTCTTGTCATTAATAGTGGAGATATTAGCTTTTTCATTTGTTTTAGAGATTGAGACTTCATTTCTAAGAATATCTAATTCTTTGTTTAATTTCGAAATTTCATTTTCTAAGTTTGAAATTGTTTTCTTTGATGATGAAACTAATTTTGCAAGTTTAATTGATTCTTTATGCAAATCAGCAGATGCATCTTGCAATTCATCAAAAGAAATAGATAAGTTGTTTGAAGATGTTACCTCTTCATCACTTTCGTAACTTTTGGCCATAAGGCAGAGATTTATCTCTTCATTTTCAGAATCTTCAGAGGATTCCAAATCATTTTCATCCCATGTGATGTATGCTTTCTTCAGTTTCTTTTCACTATGATTTTTCTTTTCAGATTTTTCCATCTTTTTCTTGAAGATGGGACAATCAACCCTCAGATGTCCAGGTTGATTGCATTCAAAGCATTTTAGAGTACAGGATGAATTTTCTGTCCTTCTCTTTGATTTAAAGTTTGGTCGCCTCTGATTTCCTCTTACTTTAAGAAACTTGTTGAATCTTTTTACAAAGAGACTTAGATCATCATCATCATCTGGATCATTATCTTGATCACTTTCTTCTTGAATTGAGGATGATGCTTTAAGAGCAATTCCTTTCTTTTTCTTGTCATTTTCTTCATTTTGGTGCAATCTCAATAGTTCCATCTCGTGTTCCTGCAACTTTCCAAATAAAGTGGCAAGAGACATGTTAGACAAATCTCTTGATTCAGAAATGGCCGTTACTTTGGGTTGCCATTCTCTACTTAAACATCTTAACACCTTGTTTATAAGATCCTCATTTTGAAATTCTTTGCCTAAGGCTGCTAGATGATTTACTATATGTGTAAATCTCTTTTGCATACTCTGAATATTTTCATTTGCTTTCATTCTAAATAATTCATACTCATGAGTTAGTGCATTTATCCTAGATCTTTTAACATCTGTAGTTCCTTCATGTGTTAATCGAAGAGTGTCCCACATTTCCTTAGCACTCTTACAATTTGAAACCCTGAAATACTCATCCATTCCTAGGGCAGATGTTATTATGTTTTTGGCTTTTAAGTTGTATTGTACTCGTTTTCTATCCTCTTCAGACCATCTATCTCTAGGTTTTTCTATGGTTATGCTTTCACTTGATGAACTACCATCTATTGAAACTCTTTCTACTGTGGTGGGTATATAAGGCCTTATTTCTATGGCTTCCCAGATATTTAGATCTATTGCCACGATAAAAATTTGCATTCGGGTTTTCCAGTAGTGGTAACCCTCTCCATTAAAGATTGGAGGTCTATTGATAGAATTCCCTTCTGGAAATAAGGAATTTGCTGAGGCCATCTTTTTCTCGAAGCTTCTAAACTTTATACAAGAATGAAGCTCTGATACCACTTGTTAGACAAGTGGCCTCAGATATCTTAAGAAGGGGGGGGGGGGGGGGGGTTGAATTAAGATATTCCAAACTATTTCCCCTAATTAAAAATCTATTTCACTTTTTACTCAAGTTATGAATTCCCTTAATGAAAATCTTCTTAAATATTAATTCAAATGAAACAATTTGAATATGAATATAAAGCAATAATAAATAAAGGAGATTAAGGGAAGAGAAAATGCAAACTCAGTTTTATACTGGTTCGACCACACCCTTGTGCCTATGTCCAGTCCCCAAGCAACCCGCTTGAGAGTTCCGCTATCTTGTAAATTCCTTTTACAAGTTCTAAACACACAAGGACAATCCTTCCTTTGTGTTTAGAATTCCTTTACAACAAGAGACTCACAGTCTCTTAATCCCTTAGAGAATGAGAAGAAGAAGAAGAACAAATCTCTCTAGAAAGAGATGGATTTTACAGATTGAGCACTCAAATAATTCCTTAATGAATTGCAATTGAATTGGCCAAGGAATTCTTTAAGAGGATAAAATGGATTTGCTCTTTGAGAGGATAAACACTTGTTGTTCTGAAAATCCCTTCACAATTTCGTGTTTAAGTCACATATATATAGACCATTGGTGGTCATGAATAAAGCCTTTGAAAAGTTGTGACTCTTGAAATTATTTTTCTGAAAATCCTGTCTGGTAATCGATTACAGTAATTGTGTAATCGATTACAGCTTTTAAAATTTGAATTAAAACGTTTACTAACTGCTGGTAATCGATTACCAAAATTGTGTAATCGATTACATAGTCTAAAATTTCGAATTCAAATTTTTGTAGCTGTTATAAAACGTATTTGGCCACTAGTAATCGATTACATCCTCTGGTAATCGATTACCAGAGAGTAAAACCTTTGAGAAACACTTTTTTTAATTTAAATCACTTGGCCAAACCTTTGCTAATTCAATTAGGAATTCCCTTCCTAATATTCTAGTGATCATCTTGATGTTGTGACTTGTAATCTTGAAGTATTGTCTTGAATTTAATCTTGAAAAGCCCATTTGCATCAATTGCAACACATCATCATGATCATCATCAAAACATCAAAGGCAATTGCATCTACAAGGTTGTATATCATCAAATAATAATCCCCGGACGAAATTAGGGTATGACAGATCTCCATCCCTAAAAATTATGTTAACTGCATAGATTTCTTACATCTAATGAATTTGGGATGACCGGCCCTCTCAATGAGTCAATCTCATGTTTTCTCATAAGGGTGGACCCTTGGGTACTAGAACCTGTCGCCTTTAGAAGGACTACACGTCCTCACCTTTCAAGGGCTACATGTCCTCGCCATTAGAGGACTACACGTCCCCACATTCAGAGGACTTCACGTCCTCACCTTGAGAGGACTACACGTCCTCGCCTTTAGAGGACTAGACTTCCTCGCCTTCAGAGGACTTCACGTCTTCACCTTCAGAGGACTACACGTCCTCGCCTTTAGAGGACTACACGTCCTCACCTTTAGAGGACTTCACATCCTCACCTTTAGAGGACTACACGTCCTCATCTTCAGAGGGCTTCACGCCCTCGCCTTCAGAGGACTATACGTCCTCACCTTCAGAGGACTACACGTCCTCGCCTTTGGAGGGCTGCACGCCCTCACCTTCATAGGGCTACACATCCTCACCTTCAGAGGACTACACGTCCTCGCTTTCAGAGGACTACACGTCCTCGCCATCAGAGGGCTGCACGCCCTCACCTTCATAGGGCTACATGCCCTCACCTTTAGAGGACTAGACTTCCTCGCCTTCGAAGGACTAGATGTCCTCGCCTTCAGAGGACTAGACGTCCCCGCCTTCGAAGGGCTGCACGCCCTCGCCACCCTTGGGTACTAGTACCCTCACCTTCAAAGGACTATACGTCCTCACCTTCAGAGGGTTGCACGCCCTCGCCTTCAGAGGGCTGCCTTCAGAGGGCTGCACGCCCTCACCTTCAGAGGGCTACATGCCCTCGCCTCCAGAGGACTACATGTCCTCCCCTTCATAGGACTACACGTCCTCACCTTTAGAGGACTACACGTCCTCGCCTTTAGAGGGCTGCATGTCCTCACCTTCAGAGGGCTGCACGTCCTCGCCTTCGAAGGGCTGCACACTCCCTCGCCTTAAGAGGGCTATGCATCCTCGCTTTCAGAGGGCTCCACATCTGCACCTTAAGAGAATTTAAGGTCCTCTGCCCTTAAATGCTTGACCGAGACTTGCACTCCCGGTTAAGGGGCCAATAGTTTCCTTTTATCAGTTCCTGAGCCACCCCCTGATATTAGAGGGCGCCAACTGTGCGAATACAACCAGAGAGGGAGGCTATCATGTAGCTACTATGCATATTGGGGCAAGATTTCACCCGTGCCGTTGCAAAGAGACAAGTGCGGATCGTGCGCACCAACATGACCACTCTCACACAGATATGTATGACATTGCTACGTAGCACCATTATGCCCAGCGATTGTAATGTCGATCTCCCCCTGCAGAAGTATCAGTTGGTTTGTGCCGTCCCGACATAGGTAGGAATGCATTATTTCCAAATGATTTCTAATGCCATCTACTATTTGCAGGGGTCGCGCCCACAAGACTCCCAGTGGACCCGAAGAAGTCCAACAGGGCCCTGGGGTCTCCAGCTTTGGTTACGGGCCTCTATTAGTCCTACAGGGTGCCCGTACTCCCCGACAAGGTCATGCCATCGCGACATAGGTAAGTATGCATATGGTTCAAACTGATTTCTGATGTCATCTATTGTTTGCAGGGATTGCGCCCGCAAGACACCCAGTGTGGCGTCCCTAAATAATGATTGGTTTAATAGTAATAAATTAAATATCTGAAAAACCATGGGAATTTTTTTTTCTTTTCTCTCTCTTTTTCACAGTAATTAAATTCAGAAGGAAAATTATCACTATAGAGTCCTGAATGGCTAGTTCACAACTCTATTCGGAGTCATTTCTTTCTGATCACTCATTACCTCTAAACTATTTTGCTCTTTCAAAAAGAAAAATATACCAGCCATCATTTTAGGTTGTCACGTGAAAAATAATATGATGCGGTCGGTAAACTCTTTTCAATAAAGTTTGTTAACACTTCCTTTTTAAATAACAAGATTAAACATAATTACATTCATCATCTAAAACTGTCCAAAATATGGGAGTTTGCAAAATACATAGTGACATCCAAAGAAAAGGTATCAACTGTGGTGGCTTCAGCCACATATATACAATCATCAAAATTTCTATACAATAGGTCTACCCACCCAAAAATCAAAAGAGTAAACCTAGCAGTCTGAACTAGATACACCCACCCACAAAAAGTATGTAAACCTAGTCTAAGGAGCCGTTTGCTATGATGAAGAGTCTTCACTATTCGTTGTCCCTCCAGGACCGCTCTCCTATGTAGAGTCTGCCTCAAATGCTGACATGATATCCTCTGGAGAATCAACATCAGGGAGTGGGTCCTCATCATCCTCTGGGAAGTCAAGAGCATCCACAGCTGGTTCAAGAGGTAACTCCTCTGGGTCCTCTTCAGAGGATGACACCTCTATCACTTGAACTGGCTCCACTAGTCGATATGAAGTAGGTGTAGGTAGTATCCACTCCACAGGCTGCTGAAGTGTGCGTGCGGGTTCCTACGGATGTACTAATGAAGTAGCAGTGAGTCGAATCGTGCCACGGAATCGGCACCTCTCATTGCCTTCGAGGGTCTCCCAAACACCCTCTAGACACTCCATCACAACTCGATCATGGATCAACTGTGCTGCCATTGCGATCTACAAGAGATAAAAGGAAGAGGGTAGACTCTTTCATAAGAAATCTAACTACAGGTAACAATACAATGCGTCCCATAATCGCTACGCATAGTCAAAAGGTCTCTCTCAATGGATTTCCTCTCTGGTAATCGATTACCAGTGTCCAAACACGAATTACACAGCTTTTGCACATTGAAATCTATAAATTACACTGTGTAATCGATTACTCCTAAATGGTAATCGATTACCAGTGGCAGGTAGCACTGTGTAATCGATTACACCTAACTGGTAATCGATTATTAGTGCCCTATCACCCTGTGTAATCGATTACACCCCATTGGTAATCGATTACCAGAGGCCATTTTAACATCCTATCTCCATTTTTAAGCCCTATAATCGATTACCCACGAATGGTAATCGATTACCAGAGGCTAATTTCCAGATACCACCCAAGATACATAGCTGGTCAGCCGCCACACAAGCCTCCTTGCTTCGTGGTCTTTGTTCTTTTATTGGTTGACTGCCAGGAGCTCGCCTATTTAGGTACGTCACAGGTTCTCACTGACTGACTATGCCCGGGTTGGGTCGGGATTGGTCAAGCTTGGTTTTGGGCAATAGCACCCCACCAGACATCCCCAAGGTCTCCTGACTCCCGTGACATATCTCCAGGTACCACTCTGTGGTCAACAAACAAATGTAGGAAGACTGACTCTTCCACGCTTTCTCACATCAAGCTTACTGGATTATGGGGTACCCGTCATATTTGGTACTAGGTGGCGATCGAGCGATGGCGCAAATCAACTCTCCCACTTCCACAAGTCAAACATAAACACACCATCCCCAGTTGCCCACCTTTCAACTAAGCTCACGCACTCCTACGTAGCCCTTATCCTCGTTCCTCTCGGCACCGGGTCCCCATCAACCCCTCCAAGCTTCCATAATATCCAAGCAATTCAATTCCAAATATCATGAAACTACCCTAAACCAAGAAAATAGGGTAGAGGCAGAAAACTCTGCCCAAAACACATTCACATATCACAACTTTCCTTACTCATATACCCCAGTAACATTCTCTTTGTTCTGATTCGTTAACCATTGGATCGACTTGAAACTTTTACTAGAGGTTCCCAGTACATAAATCTACATTTTGACCGTTGGGATCTACTAGAAAATTCCTGGAACCCGATATGTACTACTCTTCCCATGACTAGCAATGCACAAGCATTTTTCTGCACATTTGGTCAAGTTGGCTGCACAATTTGACAGCATTTTGCTGCACAATTTGGCAGATTTCGAAATCCAACTTGCCCATATCCAATTTTGCTCAAATTGGATCCTACAAGTCCTACATCATGTATAGATCATATTTAAACCAAAAACAAGCTTCAGATCAAGGTAAATCAAAATCTAGGTATCCAAAACCCATCAATTTAGTGGATTTTCAAGGTTTGAGAAGTGAAAATGAGAATGGGGTAATTTTGGGGCAAACTCTCATCTCCAACAAGTCTATAAATTAATTTAGACTTGCTCAAACTGGTTTTAAGGTGAAAACCCCAGCCATTCAAAATTTGACCTCTCAACACCCAATTTACCCTAGAAATGGCTCTCCTCTTTCACATTTGTCACTCATTTTTCTCATTTGCTCTACCCAAGCTTTCCTACAAGTCCTAATTGACATTTTAAACTAGAATCAACCCACTTTAGACTCCAATTTCCACTAACCCCAAATTTGGCTTCTCTAACCCTCAAAATCTCCCACTTTTCTACCTACAACATTGTCATTCTCACATTCAACCCTAAGTTAACTCTCCCCATCATCTCTACCAGTTTTCTACCAACAATTTCAGCATACAAATATCACAAAGCATCATCATAAAACCCTAAAACAGAATGGGTAGCTTTACTCGCATCAAACATGTCAAGTTTAGCATTCTTTCAACAAATTCCTTCACAAATAACTACCATAAGGCATTAACCTAGTAGAACTACCCATCATAGCTCCCAAAAACCCAACACCCACGAATTTCATGTGAGAAGAAGTCCACCCATAACTGAAATTCGAAGTCCCGCAACGTAGAGGTGTGCTTTACGACTCCGAAAATGGCTTCTCCTTGCAATTTGGAGTAGAAATGAGGAGCAATTTTGGAGCTTTAATGGAGGCTTCAATGGAGAGGAAGAAGAAGAGAAAAGCAACGTGGGAAGGGGGAGGAAAAGCTTTTTCTGAAATCAGCTGAAGAAGGAGAGAAAGAATTTGGCTTTTATTTAAAAAAAAGATTTTCTCTTTCCTTTTTCTAAAAGCAATGCCACATGTCTCATTTTGAGTGGAGCAAAAAGGGGCCCACCTTTTCCCCTTGATGTGACTTCATAATCAGCCACAAGGAGAGAAAAATTTGACCTTTTGAATGCTAAAAATCCTTCCTCGATTTGCGTGCCGCTTCTCTGGTTCCAGTTTCTCGTGTTTCTCTGCACCCGTCGGGGCCCGTTTTCGAAAGTAGGCAATATATATATTAAAACGCTCAGAATAAGTCCTTGAGCATGGTTTAGAGGTTGGTTTTGTTAAATTTTTAGTTGCACGCAAAACGATAATTTTTAGACTAATTAATTATGAATTAATCTATAACTGTCCAGTTATGGATTACTCTTCGCTAATTAGTCTAACCCGCGTATTTCTCTCCCAATGTACATACTTCTACCAAGAATATATGAAATTCTGATATCGATGACAGATGTCGTACCAGATGTCACAACATTACGCTTCAGAACATGGAGATTATATTTGACTGTATGAACAGATTAAACAAGTAAATAACACAAGAGAATTGTTAACCCAGTTCGGTGCAACGTCACCTACATCTGGGGGCTACCAAGCCAGGGAGGAAATCCACTAAAATAGTGTTAGTTCGAAGATCTAACAGCCACTGTTTACAACCTTCTCACCTAACCACTACCCGTGCAACCTCTACCTAAGAGCCACTCTTAGATATGAGAACCCCTCTCACTCCCTCTCAATCACTCTCCCGTGTTTACAATTAAATCAAATACACACCAGAGATTGCTCTCTGAACAATAGAGATCAACTCTACACACTCAGGTCCAACACTTGATGTTAGGGTAACATCAAGGTGGCTCACAAAACACTCAAGTCCCAAAACTCACTAAATAACTCTTCAATCTCGGACTTGGTAGAAAACTCGTGCAGCCTTCATGTTTATATAGCAGTGTGCGTATCTGGGCTGCAACAACTTGCGCTGGATAAGATCTATCATTCTCCTGAAAAATCTGCACTTAAAGATCTAAAGATAAAGTTTGATCTTTTAGTTTTTATCTTTAATCTTTAATCCCTGAACGAACTATTCAAGTTTGTAATTCGAACTTTAATTATCTTTTAATTCGTTCCTAAAGATAGATCGCCAAATCTGTTGCTAACTGCACATTAATCTGTTAAAGATATAACAGATTTATGTGTCCAGTATTTTCGGGCCGGATGTCCTGGACATCGTATCCGACATCGTGGATCCTGCAGCTTCAATTCTTCATTTGACATTTTATCTTGCCTTGTGCATTGTGCAGCCCGATCTGATTCCTTGACGTAATGTTGGACATCATGTGCAGCAACTCCAGCTTTCCTTCATTGTCTAAGTGCTTATGTTTTAACAAAATTTTAGCCAATCTTTTAAAACTCAGTAAAGCTAATCACTAACAATCTCCCCCTTTGGCAAATTTTGTCTAAAACATACTTAGACACTTCCTGAGCAGGTACGAGCAGTTATGCAAGTGGGATCAGCAACTTTCATTATTAGAGTAATCAAGCACAGCGGTATCTGTAGTGGCGACAGCAAAATTCTGCAAGTTGCAAGTCGTTTCCAGGATGTCACGACATCTCACGTGACATCAGCTTTCTGCTCCCCCTGTCTCCATGCTCTTACTGTTGTGAAGCAGTTCACTGCGGCATTCTGCAAGTTGCAAATCTACAAGTCTTTTCCAGGATGTCAAGACATCTCATGTGACATCAGCTTTTTGCTCCCCCTGTCTCCATGCTCTTACTGCATCTTCTATCAGCTACTAGTTTCAGTAGCAGCAGCAGTCTCCCCCTCAAAATCATAACTCATGCATACATAATATCCTACTACTCACAATCATAAATCATGCATAATACTATTACTCCCCCTTTTTAGACAGAATTTGGCAAAAGTAGAATGCATGCAAATATTACAGACCAATAGCAATCAATTGTTCAAAGGGACATGCCCCTATAGCTAGTAAGAGTAAAAAGCAAAAATAAAGGTCTGATGGTCATGGGGTGGCATCAGAATCATCATCATCGGATTCTGTATCCTCTGCTGCATCTTCTTCTTCCTCAGCGGCTTCTTCTTCTTCCTCAGCTGCTTCTTCTTCTTCTTCTTCCTCAGCTGCTTCACCATCATCAATGCCACTGTCTGAGAGTCTTTTGATCAGGCGTTCCAGCTCCATTTTCTTCTCTGTGGTGGCTTTGATGGTTGCTTCCAGCACCTTGCATGTGTCCTTGAGTTCAGCAATCAAAGCATCCTTGGACACAACACCTGAAGCAGCAGCTTTCCCTGATGTCGAGACAATGTCTGGGACATGTGTCCCCTCAAACAGTTTGTAATGCAGGGACAGAGCCGATTCTCTCTTCATCACAGAGTCAATGTTGTTTAAAATATTGGGATGTTGACTCAACATTATGCCACACAATACAGTTGGGAAGGCAATGGGTAATTTGACAGCAAAAGATTCTGAATGCTTAACAGTTTGATCAAAAATATAGTTTCCAAAATTAAATTTGGACTTGGTTCCAACAGCATACGGAAATTTACCCAAACCTGTGGCAACAGTGGAAGTATGATTGGTGGGTACCCAGTTTGCAGCGCCAATCCTATGCAGGATTGCATACTTCACACTTAGCTTCCCTGCAGAAAGCTTCCCTTTCTTTGGCCAATGCTGGACTTGTTTGGCAGTGATTTCCTTGGCAATTTGATGCTCAGAAACAGCAATATCCACCACTCCTTCAGTTGGTCTGCCCAGGTATTTGTTGATTACAGCAGGGGAGAATCTAACACATTTTCCTCTGACAAACACTTTCTGATACTCATCACTCTTTCTGTTTGTTATGTCAGAGGGAATGTTGACAATGAATTCCCTGACTAGGCTTTCATAACAGTCTCCCAACTTGGTGACTGTTTTCAGCAGTCCAGCAGCCTTGATGAGGTCCATGATCTCCTTGCAATCCAAGGCATCTCTTCCCAGCTCTCGTTCTAAAGCTAGTCTGCGTTGATATACAAATTTCCACCTTTCAACATTGCCAATGGAGTGGAATGAAATGTTGTCCAATGGGGCATCAGGGACATTTCCAGGCACCTTTTTCCCTGATTTCTTCACTCTCTTGATGTCGGGAACATCTAGTTCGACATCATCATCAGAATCAGATGAGGAAATTTCTTTCCTCTTCTTGGAAGGGATTGCAACTTTGCTCCATCTGGATGTGGTAGGAGTGATTGGTGTGCTCTTCTTCTGTGCCATAGTTTTGATTCGTCCAGACCTAGTAATGGGGGTTTTCCCTTTCTGCTTTGTAATCTTTTTGCAATGCCGGGTGCCAACTTGTTGGCAATGGGTTCCTCATCAGATTCTACTTCTTCTAGGTCAATGAGGTCACCTGGAGCAGGTTCTGGTGCCCGTGGTGCAGGGGTCTCCTCTGTGGCTTGATCCTCTTCCTCTGTTGATCTCTCTTTGCTGGATGAAGAGAGGACTTCAGCATTTGGGGTGGAAGATGTTGGAACATCTTTATCAGCATCAGGGACAGAAGCATTTTTCAGAATGCTACTCACAATACTGCGGATCTTCTTGTCCATCTCCGTGTCTACTTCCCTAGGACTTGTTGCAAGGCTAGGGTTTTCAGAAATCTTCACTCCCTGTTGTCTTTTGGGGACCAGTTTCTCAGGAACAGGGGCTTGACCAGGAATCATTTGTATGGGTTGGATATGGAATTCAGGTTGTTCCTGGTTTGATGGTGCTTTGGTGGATGATGGAGATGATGGTACAAAGGGTGAACCAGGAGATGAAGTATCTTTTGGTGAGGTAGCCATGGAGAAGCAGAGCCTTTGGAGTGGTTTCGTAAATCTCTGAGAGCTGTTGGGGAAAGCTGAAAACGAGATTACCACTAAAATATGAGTTTGAATGAGGAATGTAGAGGGACGTGTGAAGCAACGGTCGAATTTGTTTTGGCCCAGTAGAGAACGTGCTATTAACGTTTGAGCACGTTCAGATAAAAGTAATTGCTATAAATCCTCTAGCAGACAAATGCCCAGCTTGCCCCTCAGTTTTTCAAACTGATTTGCATCCAATGCCTTTGTGAAAATATCTGCTATTTGTTCCTCAGTGTCAACATGCTCCAGTGTGATAACTTTATCATCAACAAGATCTCTAATATAGTGATGTCTAATGTCAATGTGCTTGGTTCTGCTGTGTTGAACAGGATTTTTAGAAATATTAATAGCACTCAAGTTGTCACAGTACAATGTCATGACATCTTGTTCGACATTGTACTCCTTAAGCATCTGCTTCATCCAAACTAGTTGTGAACAGCTGCTTCCTGCTGCAATATACTCTGCTTCTGCAGTAGATAGGGACACACAGTTCTGCTTCTTGCTGAACCATGAAATGAGATTGTTGCCCAAATAGAAACATCCACCAGAAGTGCTTTTTCTGTCATCTGCACTTCCAGCCCAATCAGCATCACAATACCCAACCAGCATTGAATCTGAACAATGACAGTACATAATCCCATAGTTACTGGTGCCATTTACATATTTCAGAATTCTCTTTACTTGATTCAAGTGACTTATCTTAGGATTGGCTTGATATCTTGCACAAACACCTACTGCAAAGGTGATGTCAGGTCTGCTGGCTGTTAAATATAGTAAGCTCCCAATCATGCTTCTGTACAGACTTTGATCAACACTGGTGCCAGCTTCATCTTTTGACAGCTTCAAGTGAGTAGGTGCAGGTGTTCTTTTATGGCTGGCATTTTCCATCCCAAACTTCTTGACAATGTTCTTTGCATACTTGCTTTGTGAGAGGAATATGGAGTCTTCCATCTGCTTCACTTGGAGTCCCAGAAAATAAGTCAGCTCTCCAACAAGACTCATCTCAAATTCAGATTGCATCTGTTGGACAAAATGTCGAAGCATCTCATTCGACATCCCTCCAAACACAATGTCATCAACATATATCTGTGCTATCATCAAGTTTTCAGCATCTTGTTTGACAAAGAGAGTCTTGTCAATTCCTCCCTTCCTATACCCTTGCTGAGTAAGGTACTCTGTTAGCCTTTCATACCAAGCTCTTGGAGCTTGCTTCAATCCATAGAGAGCCTTCTTGAGCCTGTATACATGATCTGGATGAGTTGGATCTACAAATCCCTTTGGCTGCTCCACATAGACTTCTTCATTCAGGTATCCATTCAGAAATGCGCTCTTCACATCCATCTGGTACAGCTTGAATTTGAGGATGCAAGCTACACCAAGTAACAATCTGATGGACTCAAGTCTAGCAACAGGGGCGAAAGTTTCATCAAAGTCTACACCTTCAATCTGAGTGTAGCCTTGAGCAACAAGTCTCGCCTTGTTTCTGGTTATAACACCTTCTTCATTGGTTTTGTTCTTGAAGATCCACTTGGTGCCAATCACATTGGTTCCCTCGGGTCTAGGAACTAGCTCCCAAACTTCATTCCTTTTGAATTGCTCCAATTCTTCTTGCATAGCATTGATCCAGAACTCATCAGTCAGTGCCTCTTTCACATTCTTGGGCTCAGTTTTGGAGACAAAGCATGAATTGGAGACAATCTCAATCTCCCTTGATCTTGTAGTGACTCCTCTGTTTGGATCTCCTATAATCAGCTCCTTGGGGTGCATCTTCTGGATTCTAATGGAGGGACTCTTGTCAGGTTTATTGATGTTTGGTTCATCTGTAGCAGAATCAGAGTTTTCTGCATTTTCTGCACTTTTAGCTGTATCTGCTACATTGTCTCCCGATGTTCTGACATCTTCTTCGACATCCTTCTTTCTTGCTGGAGTTAGATCATCAACAACCACATTGATGGATTCCATCACAGTTCTGGTTCTGGAATTGAATACTCTATATGCTCTGCTGTTTGTAGAGTATCCCAAGAATATTCCTGCATCACTCTTGGGATCCATCTTTCTCCTTTGCTCTCTATCTGCCAAAATGTAACATGGACTTCCAAAGATGTGGAAGTGCTTGACAGTTGGCTTCCTCCCTTTCCAGATTTCATACAGTGTGGTTGGAGTCCCTCTTCTAAGTGTGACTCTGTTGTGGATGTAGCATGCTGTGTTCATGGCTTCAGCCCAGAGATTATAGGGAAGTTCTTTGGCATGAAGCATGACCCTAGCAGCTTCCTGCAAAGTCCTGTTTTTCCTTTCAACTATGCCATTTTGTTGTGGTGTAATGGCTGCAGAGAACTCATGAGTGATGCCTTCAGATGTGCAGAATTCAGTAAACTTGCTGTTTTCAAACTCTCTGCCATGGTCACTCCTAATTCTCTTGATGACACAGTCTTTTTCTCTTTGAAGTCTTAGACTCAACTCTTTGAATACTTCAAAGGTGTCTGATTTCTCTCTGATAAAGTTGACCCAGGTAAATCTGGAGAAATCATCCACAACAACATAGGCATACCTCTTTCCTCCAAGGCTTTCAACTTGCATGGGCCCCATCAAGTCCATGTGAAGTAGTTCCAGCACCCTGGAAGTGGTCTGATGTTGAAGCTTCTGGTGGGACATCTTGACTTGCTTTCCAATCTGACATTCACCACAGATTCTGCCTTCTTCTATTTTCAGATTGGGAATGCCTCTAACAGCACCTTTGTCAATGATTTTCTTCATGCCTCTTAAGTGCAGATGTCCAAATCTTTGATGCCATATTTTGACTTCATCTTCTTTGGAGGATAGACATGTGGAGGAGTAACTGGTTTCTTGAGGTGTCCATAGGTAACAGTTGTCCTTTGATCTGCTGCCCTTCATTAGAACTTCACTCTTCTCATTTGTCACCAAGCATTCTGACTTTGTGAAGTTTACATTGAATCCTTCATCACACAACTGACTGATGCTGATCAAGTTTGCAGTCAGTCCCTTCACCAGCAGTACTTTGTTCAGACTAGGAAGTCCATCATGGACTAGCTTTCCCATTCCAGTGATCTTTCCTTTAGAGCCATCTCCAAATGTCACATAGCTAGTGGAGCAGGGTTCAATGTTCACCAGGAATTCTTTAACTCCTGTCATGTGTCTGGAACAGCCGCTATCTAGGTACCAATCTTCCTTAGCTGATGCTCTAAGTGAAGTATGAACAACAAGACTGGCAATCTTGTGTTTAGGAACCCACATCATCTTCCTTCTGCTGCTGCTACTTTGAGTTCCATGATGTGGATGGCCATGTAGATGATAGCAAAAGGGCTTTATGTGACCATACTTGCCACAGTAGTGACACCTCCACTTCTTTCTTTTACTCTTTTTCTGCTGCGTTCCATGATGTCGAGACCGATGTTGTGACATCGTGGCTCCAGTGCTGTTTTTGGCAGGAACAAATTCTGTCATGGTTATTCTGCCAGCAGATTTATGATTAAACCCAAGTCCTCTCTGGTTTCCAACATTCTTCCCAAGCTGTAGCACCTCATCAAGCATATCTGAGCCTTTATTCAGCATCTTTATTGATTTTGTCATGTTTTCCAGTTTAGAGTTCAGAAAACCAACTTCTCCTTTATGCTCAGAGATCTCCTCTTCATGTGCCTCCTTCTCAGCCTCCAGATTTGCAATGACCTTCTTCAGTTGTGCTTCTTGCTGAAGAATCTTCTCACTTTTGATGCATAGTTTTCTATAGGATATAGCAAGCTCATCAAAAGTGATTTCAATATCACTTGAATCTTCATCAGATTCAAATCTCCCAGTGAGTGCATTCACATCTCTGTCAGAATCACTTTCTTGTTCACTCTCTGTATCATCAGACCGACATACAGAAAGTCCTTTCCTCTGCTTCTTGAGATGGGTGGGACATTCAGCTTTGATGTGCCCATAGCCTTCACACCCATGGCATTGAATTTCTTTGCTGTGACTGGGCTTTTCATCTGACTTTTTGTGGTGTTCACTACCTTTCCTGATGTCGAAAGGGATGTTCCGGACATGTGGTTTCTGCCTCCTGTCCATTCTGTTCAGCACTTTGTTGAACTGTTTTCAAGAAGCACAACTGCGTTAGTCAGACCTTCATCAGTATCCAGGTCATACTCATCTTCTTCTCCTTCATCATTGGATACAAACGCCAGGTTCTTGCTCTTCTTTTCAGTCCTATCTGAGAGTCCTAGCTCAAAGGTTTGAAGGGAACCAATGAGTTCATCTACTCTCATGTTGCAAATGTCTTGGGCCTCATCTATTGCAGTGACTTTCATGTCAAATCTCTTAGGCAAAGATCTGAGGATCTTTCTCACCAGCTTTTCATCTGTCATCCTTTCTCCCAAGGCAGTGCAAGCATTGGCAATTTCAAGAATGTTCATGTGGAAGTCATGAATACACTCTTCCTCCTTCATCTTCAGATTTTCGAATTTTGTAGCCAATAGTTGCAATCTGGACATCTTCACTTTGGAGGTTCCTTCATGAGTGGTTTTCAGGATCTCCCATGCATCCTTGGCCACTGTGCATGTGTTGATCAGTCTGAAGATATTCTTGTCAACTCCATTGAATAGGGCATTCAAGGCTTTGGAGTTTCCAAGTGCCAATTCGTCTTCTTCTTTTGTCCAGTCTTCTTCTGGCTTCAATTCATTAGTGGGCTTTCCTTCCGTGTCCAGCATCTTGGGATGTTCCCAGCCTTTGATGACAGCTTTCCAGGTTCTGCTATCCAGTGATTTGAGGAAGGCCACCATCCTTGCTTTCCAGTATTCATAGTTGGTTCCATCCAGAATTGGTGGTCTGTTCACTGGTCCTCCTTCTTTCTCCATGTTCATCAGAGTTTATCTCCCTAGATCTCACTCAGTGATTTAGAGTGCCCGCTCTGATACCAATTGAAATTCTGATATCGATGACAGATGTCGTACCAGATGTCACGACATTACGCTTCAGAACATGGAGATTATATTTGACTGTATGAACAGATTAAACAAGTAAATAACACAAGAGAATTGTTAACCCAGTTCGGTGCAACGTCACCTACATCTGGGGGCTACCAAGCCAGGGAGGAAATCCACTAAAATAGTGTTAGTTCGAAGATCTAACAGCCACTGTTTACAACCTTCTCACCTAACCACTACCCGTGCAACCTCTACCTAAGAGCCACTCTTAGATATGAGAACCCCTCTCACTCCCTCTCAATCACTCTCCCGTGTTTACAATTAAATCAAATACACACCAGAGATTGCTCTCTGAACAATAGAGATCAACTCTACACACTCAGGTCCAACACTTGATGTTAGGGTAACATCAAGGTGGCTCACAAAACACTCAAGTCCCAAAACTCACTAAATAACTCTTCAATCTCGGACTTGGTAGAAAACTCGTGCAGCCTTCATGTTTATATAGCAGTGTGCGTATCTGGGCTGCAACAACTTGCGCTGGATAAGATCTATCATTCTCCTGAAAAATCTGCACTTAAAGATCTAAAGATAAAGTTTGATCTTTTAGTTTTTATCTTTAATCTTTAATCCCTGAACGAACTATTCAAGTTTGTAATTCGAACTTTAATTATCTTTTAATTCGTTCCTAAAGATAGATCGCCAAATCTGTTGCTAACTGCACATTAATCTGTTAAAGATATAACAGATTTATGTGTCCAGTATTTTCGGGCCGGATGTCCTGGACATCGTATCCGACATCGTGGATCCTGCAGCTTCAATTCTTCATTTGACATTTTATCTTGCCTTGTGCATTGTGCAGCCCGATCTGATTCCTTGACGTAATGTTGGACATCATGTGCAGCAACTCCAGCTTTCCTTCATTGTCTAAGTGCTTATGTTTTAACAAAATTTTAGCCAATCTTTTAAAGCTCAGTAAAGCTAAGCACTAACAATCTCCCCCTTTGGCAAATTTTGTCTAAAACATACTTAGACACTTCCTGAGCAGGTACGAGCAGTTATGCAAGTGGGATCAGCAACTTTCATTATCAGAGTAATCAAGCACAGCGGTATCTGTAGTGGCTGTCATACCCTAATTTCGTCCGGGAACCTTTGCTCGATGACGTGCGACCATTCTTTGGTCCTCGTGAGGTGCTTGGCACCCATCATTAGGCAATTTGTGAAATTTCAGGACATGCCGGAAAACCAAAAAAATATTGATGCACAATCCGTAAGTTTCCGTGACACACCGGAAATCAAAAGGAAGCGTCGTTGCATAATTAAGTGAGGTTCCGTAACATTCCGTAAGGGGATGATTATGTAATCCGCAAGGTTCCGTAACAATTACGGAAAGAAAACAAGTATCGTTACGAAATTCGTAAGTTTCCGTAACTTACGAAAAAAGATCCTAAATAACTCTTCAATCTCGGACTTGGTAGAAAACTCGTGCAGCCTTCATGTTTATATAGCAGTGTGCGTATCTGGGCTGCAACAACTTGCGCTGGATAAGATCTATCATTCTCCTGAAAAATCTGCACTTAAAGATCTAAAGATAAAGTTTGATCTTTTAGTTTTTATCTTTAATCTTTAATCCCTGAACGAACTATTCAAGTTTGTAATTCGAACTTTAATTATCTTTTAATTCGTTCCTAAAGATAGATCGCCAAATCTGTTGCTAACTGCACATTAATCTGTTAAAGATATAACAGATTTATGTGTCCAGTATTTTCGGGCCGGATGTCCTGGACATCGTATCCGACATCGTGGATCCTGCAGCTTCAATTCTTCATTTGACATTTTATCTTGCCTTGTGCATTGTGCAGCCCGATCTGATTCCTTGACGTAATGTTGGACATCATGTGCAGCAACTCCAGCTTTCCTTCATTGTCTAAGTGCTTATGTTTTAACAAAATTTTAGCCAATCTTTTAAAACTCAGTAAAGCTAATCACTAACAATATATATATATATATATATATATATATATATATATATATATATATATATAATTATTTAAAATGTAACACTTAAAAAATTCCGGGTAGAAATTCTTGGATGTCACACCCAGTGGACCCGGAGAAGTCCAACAGGGTCCTGGGATTTACAGCTCTGATTACGAGCCTCTGTCAGTTTTACGGAGTGTCTGTCACCCCTAACAAGGTCATTAGGCCCTGCATTAACCGGGCTTTCATCAAGAAGTACTGCGTCCCCAGGCAGGCGCAGGCGAGACACCACAGCAGCATTGGGATGGCCGGTAGCGAGCAATAGACGCACCGCCACCACCTCTAAAGTTCACCTCAGCTCATCCACAAAAAGGTTAGAGCGTTGCCTACGACACATGGCCGACCAATAGGCGACCAAAGTCCAAAGCCAAAGGTAAGCAAAAGTACTAGGTCCGTGACCGACAAGTCATCAGGCATCCAGCTCAAGACGTTAAAGAAGCGCTACTAGGAGGCAACCTAGTAACTTTTAAATTTCTGCTTGTTATTTGATCACCTTTTGTTTCGCAAGTTATAGTAGGACACACCTAGTTGCTCATGATCCTAGGAATTTGAATAAAACAAGCACAAGCTCGGAAGGTAGTCATACCTCACAAAATATATATATATATATATATATATATATATATATATATATATATATATATATATATATATATATATATATATATATATATATGTTTAGGTAGTGAAAATACCTTAGATATGCATGTATGTAAACAAAAAAAAATACTTCACAAAATATATATATATATATATATATATGTATGTTTAGGTAGAAAGATACCTTAGATATGCATGTATGTAAACAAAAAAATACTTCACAAAATATGTATATGTATGTTTAGGTAGAAATATACCTTGGATATGCATGTATGTAGCAAAAAAATACCTTACAAAAGATATATATGTATGTTTAGGTAGCAAGATACCTTAGATACGCATGTATGTAGCAAAAAGATACCTCACCAATATATATATATATATATATATATATATATATATATATGTATGTATGTTTAGGTAGCAAAATACCTCATGAAAAAAAAGAGAAAAAGCAAAAACAAACAAGAAAAAGAAATAAACAAATGATAAAAGAGAAAAAAAAGAAAGAAGAGAGAGGAAATGAACAAATGATAAATAACTTAAAAAAGAAAAAAGAGGAAAAGGAAAAGAGAGCAAGTAAGGAAAGAAAAAGAAGGAAGGAAAAAGAAAATAATAAGAATAAAAGTTGTCTAGCTAAAAAACAACATGCTCGTGAAAAGAGATAATTTCCAACTTTTATTTGAAGGAAAAAATTCGCTGATCATAGCTAGTTTTTGAAAAAAAATGTGTGTACACATTTGAAGGGTAAATGCTGTGAAAGTTTTTCCGAACACCCAAGATAGACTCGGATGAATGCACAAATTGATAAAAGAACATATTTTGGAAACACTGGGTTGACTAAAATAGAAAAAATGAATTATGAGCCCTAGCATCACATGACCAAAAAATTTTCGACACTTGAGTGTCCACATAGGTGCATGCATGACTAATTTTGCATAAAATTTCCAAATCATCATTGTTGCATTTGTGTCATGGAAATAATGTGGGACATTCCCTTTTAACCTTGAACCAGACCAACACCCTGACATATATCATGTCCATCCGTTCTACAAGCCTTGAGCCGAAGTCCCAACTCACCATAAACCTTGCCCTCAAAAGAAAACAAAAAAAGAAAAAGAAAAGAAGAGAAAAGGAGAAAAGGAGAAAATTCCCGATCAAAAGAATCAGAAGAAAGCAAAAAGGGAAAATTCCCAATCAAGCAAAATGGGGGAAAGCAAAAGAGAAAGAGAATTCTCGATCAAAGATTGGAAGAGAAAAGAAGAAATATGCAGAAAGGTCTTAGGACTAGACAATATCTGAACAGTATAGATTTCTCACCAGGTAAACAAGAAAAGAAAGGAAACCACGACCTAAAGTGGTCCTCTCCCTTTGATTACCAACCAAAATCCCGTGTGTCAACGACTTTTTCGCCTCGCGCTAAACAAAAACAGAAAAGGAAAAGGCCAAAAACATTCAAAGCCAATATTCCCACAAAAAAACACCATTCCCAAGAAAAAGTCCTATTGATCCATGATCACGCATGTAATCTTTGATTTGATAGGAAATGATTTGCAAGATCAAGTCATGGCATATCTATGGTTCGGAATTAGGACGAAACACTTACCTGTGTGAGATTAATACACTTTGAGTGATTTTCTTCTATTTTTGTTGAACCTAGTGTTTCCTCTAAATGGTCATTTAGAAACAAAATGCTAAACATCCAAAATCTCATTTGTGGTTATAAGAAGATTTCATCAGCATACTCCCCTTCCCCGGTAGAGACATTGTTTTTCATCCGAAGCATATGTTGCTCTAATTGGTTGGAAGTTTTGTCTCTTTACTAAAGCGTGTTCGCATTTTAGTGAAGAAAACACCGAGACTATTTTAGTCTCACAAGTTATCCAGAACTACATAGGTCTGAGTTCTTCATTGAGGATACGTAGGAGCAAGAGCCTCGTTTTTGTCGGCCGCCCCACAATTTCTTTCATACTTACCTTGGAGTCACGTGACATGCGGAGATACCCGAGTGGTTATCCGTTTAAACTTCCTTTTGCTATCTCTAAGACTCAAAGCATGATAGCATGCAGAGACTAACGTCGTCTTCTGCACCCTTTGTCAATCGCGGCCAACAAGCTCGTTGACATTCAGAGATTTATGTCATCTTCCGCGTAGACAATTTCTGTCATACTGACCCTGGAGTCACATGACATGCGGAGATACCCAAGTGATTATCCACACTTTTAAAACTTTCTTTTGCTATCTCTATGACTCAAAACATGATAGCACGAAGAGACTAACGTCGTCTTCTGCGCCTTTTGTCATCCAGAGGCGGCGGGCCCGATGACATGCGGAGACAGATTACGGTCATCCGCACTCTCGATGAGTGATAAACGCGCATAGACGAATTTTGCGCCCTTTATCATTCAAGAGCAGCAAGCTGAGTGGATAAACGCGCATAGACGAATTCTGCACCCTTTATCATTCAGGAGCAGTGAGTCGAGTGGTAAACGCACATAGACGAATTCTGCGCCCTCTGCCATTCAGATTTCACAAATTGGGTGATAAACACGCATAGACGAATTCTGCGCCCTTTATCATTCAGGAACAACAAGTTGGGTGATAAACGCGCATAGACGAATTCTGCACCCTTTGTCATTCAAATTTTGCAAGTCGAGTGATAAACTCGCAGAGACAGATTCTGTGCCCTTTGTCATTCGGGGACAGTAAGTCGAGAGGTGGGCGGAGACAAATTATGGTCATTCCGCACACCTTTTCGCCATCCAGAGGCGATCGTGTCCGGTGGCACGCAGAGACAAATTATGGTCATTCTGTGTCTCGCCACCCAGGATCGATCGTGTCCAACAAAACTCGGAGACAAATTATGGTCATTCTGCGTCTTGTATCAACCAAGAGGAAAAAATTTGATAGTATCAGGATGATGTGTCGGTACTGATCATTTTCAAATTTTTGCAGGTTCCGCTGGCAGGGAGGTTCACTGGCCGAATGGTGTTTCGCTCGAACGAAATTAGTGTCTTATCTTTACTTCCCTTTTATCTCCAATAAAAGACAAGTAAAGAGGGGCAATTGTCATACCCTAATTTCGTCCAGGGACCATCCGTTGCTGGGATGCGACCCTTGTTTGACCACTTCGAGGTATTTGGCACCCATCGTTAGGCAATTTGTGAAGTTCCGAGACATGCCGAAAGCCAAAAGAAAAGCGTCGTAGCACAATCCGTGAAGTTCCGTGACATGCCGAAAATTAAAATGAAGTGTTAGTGCGCAATCCGTAAAGTTTCGTAACGTTCCAGAAGGCAAAAAATGGATGATTACGTAATCCGTAAGGTTCCGCAACATTACGGAAAGAAAACAAGTATCGTTACGAAAAAAGAATCACCAAAAAAAGGCAGAGGGTGTATTTAGTAAAGATGGGGGTTCAAATAGCAACCAGGCCCACTTGGGCCTTCCAGGATGTTCCTCCAGAAGGCGGTTGCTTCTGGAGGAAGTAACCTAGCTCGCCTGGGCGAGTTGGGTGGCAAGCATCTCCTTCCTTTTCCTATAAATAGGGGAAGGAGGGAAGAACAAAAATGTTCAACCCTCTTGGTATTTGAGATTCACTTAAAATTAGTGAGAAAAATTGTTTCCGTGAAGAAAATCCAAGCCGAGGCGCTTCCGTAATGTTTCCGTGGGTGATTTCACGAAGATTTTCAACCGTTCTTCGACGTTCTTCGTTCGTTCTTCGTCGTTCTTCGGTCTTCAACTGGTAAGTTCCCAAAATCGAACTTTTCAATTCATTCTATGTACCCTTAGTGGTCCTCATTTGTTTCGCGTGCTTTTATTTTCATTTCATTTACTTTCCGTACTCCCTTTTGACGTGTTTTAGTCATTTACTTAAGTCATTTTCTCGCCTAATAAAAAATAAAATAAATTTCCACCGATCATTTGAATTGTAACATCCGTTAATTTCTGTTAAAATGAAATCCGATCGTTCGGTCATGCCGTAACCGCGTTGGAAACCAAAAAGAGGTAAAATAATAATATAATAATCAAAAATATCTTTTAGGAAAAGAAATCAAAAAAATCAATCGGATGTTTTTTCTTTGGGATTTCTCTTTCTTAAATCGAATCGACTAATAACCAAAGTGAAACTAAGGCTAAAATCAATTCATAAACCAAACTTTTGTCATCGCCTAAAAAAGCCATTTTCAAAGGTCCAACGCCTTGAAATAGTCTTTTCCGCTTTTATTGGTTAAGTGTAGATTTCTAAAAAGCCTAAAATCAATATGTAACTTTTTTACCTCTTTCAAAAAATAAAGAAATCATTAATGGTCCAATGCCTAATGTTTTTCTCACTTTTCAAAAGAATCAAAAGATTGTCTAATGGTCCAACCCCTTAAATGACCTTTCATTCAATAAAAACATATTTTGCAAAAAAGGATAAAAAATAACTTAACCAAAACGCTTTGTTCACAAAAGAACTACGTAGGTCTGATTTTCTCATCACAATTGAGGAATACATAGGAGCAAAGGAAAACGCCCTTGTCGACCACAAAAAGATAAAAACATAAAAAGGCATAAAAAAGACATAAGAACGTAAAAAGGGAAAAGAATATAAATTGAAGTCATATTTGCACATTTGATTAAAGGCAGTCGTCTCTTGTGACGGACGCGTGAGGTGCTAATACTTTCCCCGTGCGTAAATACAACTCCTGAACCTTTCACTTAGAATTCGTAGATCACGTCTTTTCCGGTTTTTCCGACGTTTTCCTCAAATAAACATTGGTGGCGACTCCGCGCGTATTCCATTCTTGGAACACGCCTCCCGTGAGTCACGCGTCGCCCTCCCGTCGAAGGGTAGGTTGCGACAGTGCCGTTTGTGTCTCGAGGGTGGTCATGGGTCTTATACTCCTCTGCACGACATTCCCGTGAAGCTGACATAGGCACTAGGTAATTTTTCTTCGCGTTTAGTTTATACTATGATGAGTTCTGTGCAGATTGGAAAACCTAGTGTTGTTGTGTTGTATTATGTGGTTCTTGGTTTGACCTTGCTGCACTTGAGAATGTAATTTGGTAAAAGAAACAATGTTGGTAAGATCATGTTCCTTCTCATCTTTTTTTGCATCCTTTTCATCAAAATGCAAGTTCAAAACAGAGTTCAAACGATCCTCCGCCACCTGTCTGGGGATAAAACTCTCAATATATGAGAAAGTATCTGATGCTCATATGCCACCCCTTCATCATCATGATCTTCTTCTTCGTTGTTTCTCTCAAACTCAAACTCAAACTCAAGGTCCTTATCACCTTCTTTTTCATCATCTATTGCCTCTTTCGCAATCAAGGACCCTTGGCATGTATAGTCGTCATCACCCCAAGAAGGCTTCAATAGCAAATATGGAGGGTAAAGCTGGCTGCTCAAGCTCTCATTGCAGCAAGAGAACCTTCTCATTATGTCATCTCCATTTTCATGTTTGCCATGACTACTCACCGACGAGATGAAAGTGATTCTGTGCCTCATTCCAAACGAGTTTAGTGATGGTTTGGCCGAGAGGCCAAACAATCCTCACGCATGTTGTGTGTGACTGCGAGTCTCTAATGATTTGAGTAGTAACCAAGCTTGGAAATGTCAGCTGCATGAGCCTTACACACGAGATCCTTGTGCAAATGCGTGCTGTGTTCTTTCTGCAGCATGTGATCAACCCTTGAACACCAAAGACACAGTGGTTAGAGACCAACACATTTGGCAAATTTTGTGATGAGGTAACTGAACAAAGAGTTAAGGAGAAGGAGTGCAATCAAGAGCCATTCAAGCACTGCATAGACTAGAATCAAAACCATTTTGTTGGTGTTTGGATCTATGCAACATTGTAGCAAAGTTGTTGGTAGCTATTGATGTTTATTTACCTTTGTTTTTCTCTTGTGACTTTGAGTTGTGTGTGTGACACTGTTAGAGTTATTGGGAAAGAAGAAAGGTGCACAACACTATAGTATAGGATACAATAGAAAACTGGTTCAAAAGGGAAAAGAATATGTTCAGAATGTAATTTGGTAAAAGAAACAACGTTGGAACTAGGAAGACAAATTATAATATATTATTGTTGGCGTAATAATAATGTGCAGATGTTTTTATTATATGTTCTGAATTGCTTAGTGTGTGTTTGGCTGATTGGAGTCCATAGTTATATGGTTAAGAAAAAATAGACTCGCTCTCTTTGGAGTTTCCTAGTTCCCAGCTATCACAAACTGCCCTTAAGACCTTAGCAGCCTTGAGTTGGGAATCCTTACACACTCCAATTGTATTGAGCTCTATGAATTTACTATTTTTCTTTGCTACCTCTTTGTCTTTGACAACAGACCACATATACAAAATACAAAGTGGAAGCTTTTAGGAATTCAAGTGATATGATCTTTGTTTACATAATTTTGATATAAATCAAACACTTTTCAGAAAACCAAAGGGGTTCAGATCCAACTAGTCTCACTTCCAAATTCATCAAGTGTTTGGATCTTTCTGAATTCATAAAGTATACATTAGTAATTTCTATAGCTTGAAGAAATTAACTGCTTCTGCTGTTGCTCCAATGAGTCCTTGGCCGCCTTCTATTGTTCCGGTGTGTAGTAGTATATTCCACATTTGTATTATGTTCCCACATCATTCCCCTGCCACACAACAACAAATTAACCGGTAACTAAGCGCTTAAGCAGTAGAATGTACAATCCATGTATGTGCTGCTGCATATCATAACTAGTTACCATATTTTCTAAAGTTCATATGTGCAGCTTCTTCATATATCTAACAACAATAAGCTAAATTCCCCTTAACCTCCCTGCTTCACTATGCTATAGCTTACGATTGTCCTCACTATTGTAGCACAAAATTATTCGTGATTAGTATATACTATTCTAGAACAAGTGAAGAGTAGATGTTGTGATGTTTTTTTGAGAAGAGAAACAAAAAGCACAGTCCATTTCCTGCCGTGTAGAAATGAATTTCCTTTGGTTAAACTTTGCGAGGGGTCTTAGGTGACCTACACTAGACAGCCCATCTAAGATGATTGAAGTGTTCATGCATCATTTTGGGCTTACATCATTCAGGGATTAGTACGAGTGGCTATGTGTGATCCGCACACTTGGAGGCTCTTTGATAAATTAAATTAACACTTCGAATGACTAAGAAACCATAATGGTAGGCCTTCACCAACTGCATAGGCTGACAAATAGGTGACGTAATTAGGCTAAAAGGTTGCATTAAATTGTTATGTGTGTACCTTGTTATAAACTACTCACATTTTTTTAAACGGTAATAATCAACTCAAACACAGGTATTAAAAGTATTAGCTTTCTAAGAAGTTCAGTCTGCCAATGTAATCATGTTGCTAAGAAGTTCAAGCGGAAAATTCTGCAGACTGAAAAAGAAGAAAAAAACACATACACACACAATTACATGACAAGTAACATCTTTAGGGGCCCAAATTATATACTTTTCCCTAAAACTAAAAGACAGAAATTGTATTTGCATGTTTTTGGTACATATTGAAATTGTATTCTAATCTGCAATTTGTTTTGCTAAATTGCTTTTAGGGATTCAAGGGATACACTTTGATTCGTATTGACAGTTTGTTACCCGCCAAACTCGAACTGCAAAGGCAATAAGAGGTACATAATATTTTGATTCATCTCAATCAATCATGGTTTTACATAGGACTGTTCAAATATGTAATACAAATAATTTTTTAATTTAACTAATGTTCATCAGTATTTGGATTTTGTTATTGTTTTAAATTTATTGCCTCTATTGTCTATTGTCCATCACTGGTATATGTCCATTTTGAGTGAACCGTAGTTTCCCGTTTGAGATTCCATACCATGATTACTACGGATAGTTTGGATTAGTCGTGGTATGGAATCTTGAATTGTCCCTTCGGACAGTTTCAGAACTCTTTTTTTTTTTTACTTCATTCATACTTATAGGTTGTGTATGTCGTGTAAGATTTGATAAAATTTTGGTTTTTTGCATATTGCATTGTTCTCCGGGTGCATACTTGATTGTGGTCATAACCACTAACCGCTTTCATTTCGTGTACTTGGAGACCAATGCGAAATGATGCCAAAATTTTATCAAATCTAGCATGACATACTTAACTTGTATGTTTGAATGAAGCAAAAAAAGGTTGTTCCTGAATGGGATAGGACCACACCTTCAAATAAAAAAAAGTGAGAATTTCATGCATACAAGATTACAAAGGCGCTTTGATACAACAGAAAAAATGAATCGAATTTGGATTCAAGAACCATGCATAAGTGACGAGTACGAAAAGGGTGTTGAAGATTTCTTGGAATTTTCTCGAACAAATGCGCCAGTGGTCGGAGGAAAATTTTTTTGCCCATGTGTTAATTGTGTCAATGGAAGGCGTCATTCATTAAACGAGATTAGGGCACATGTCATCTGTGATGGCTTCAGTCGGAGTTATACAAATTGGATATGGCACGGTGAAATGCCTGACATCCCAACCACTGCTGACACTGAAGCGGTACATTTAAAAACCACAAATAGAATGGAAGACATGATACGAGATTTAGGGGCAGAGGTTTTTTTGGAAGCTCAAGGACCCTTCTATGATGCATTAAAAATAGATTCGAAGCTGCCTTTGTACTTGGGGTGCACATCCTTCAGTCGGTTATCTGCGGTGCTAGCATTGGTCAACTTGAAGGCAAGATTTGGGTGGAGTGACAAAATTTTCAGTGAGTTACTTGTGTTATTGAACAATATGCTTCCTAACGACAACAAATTACCAAAGACTCACTACGAGGAAAAGAAGATATTATGTCCTGTGGGTATGGAGTACTAGAAACACCTTTTGTTGCTGGGCGATGCTATTTTGTATAGTTAATGACTTTCCAGCTTATGGGAATTTGAGCAGCTACAGTGTAAAGGGACACCATGCATGTCCAATCAATCTCAGTTCCTATCCCAAAAAAAAAAGGCTAAGGTATCCAACCCTAGGGTACTTTGTGAATAAGAGCCTAAGAAAAACCTACCCTTAGCCCAAACTAAAAAAACCTATTCTAGCATATCTTCAGAAATTCATGCATATGCTAACAACATGTAAAACACACAAAAAACTAAGTCAAGGAGAGACATAACCTGATCAATCACATGCAAGAACCTTTGCTTGAGTGAATGAGTGTCTTCTTGATCTCAAGAGAAATTCACAACTCACTTTTTACCATGAGAGCTTAAAAAAAACTGTCTAAAAGTTATGAGCCGCACACTTATTCTAAGCACTTTTTCTTCTCTCTTTTTCCTCATAAAAGTGAAAACATAAGGTGGTTATTTATAAAGAAAATAGTTATAACCACCGAAAATCAATTAAATAGTCAATGTAAATGATTATTTCAAAGAAGTAATTGATTATATTATCATTTCAATCGATTAAAGTATTCTTCTAAACATCTGGAAAACTTTCAAGAACAATGTAATGCATTAGATTCTTGATGTAATTGATTATAGTGTGCTTGATCACTTCTGGGAACACTTTTAAGAACAAAGTAATCGATTATGATCTCCTGGTAATTGATTAAAGTAGAGACTCATGAAAAACCAGACACGGTCTCAACTGAACTGTGTAATCGATTACGATTAACAGGTAATCAATTAAACCGAAACGAGAATCTCTCTGTAAGCTACAAACACTTGTGTAATCGATTACGATTAGCCTTGTAATTGATTAAAACAGAGAGTTTTATGCACTGAAGAAGTTTCTAACTTTTAGAAATAATTTTCCTACCTCTACATGATGATACATGATCTACATATGAAAAGATAAAGACTAAGATGCAACAATCAATACAAATGCCACTCAAAGAGTTGGGCATATAAAAAGATACAACTTCTTCAAACTCCAAAGCTTCTTCATGTTGCTCCTCTATCTCTAACAATCTCCCCCTTTTTGGCTTTGATGATGCCAAAATTGAATTGCCATTTGAGTGCATTTGGAGAGTCTTGAGAGTAGAGACTTTTCTTAAAAACCCAAAGAAATTTTTTGAACACTAAGAGAAGTGTCAAATCATATCATCATCATCATTGAGTATAGTTGTATATGAATGTATGTATACAATGCACTAATCCTTCCTAATGCAATGCTAATGCAATGTTTCTCCCCCTTTTGGCATAACAAGGCCAAAATGTCACAACTACTTATAGAGTAAATAGACAAGCATATGATGTGAAAAGGGAAAATATCATAGCATTTCATTCATAAAAAAAACATTACAACCATTATAAGAAACCATAACTGCTTAATAAGAAACAAAGACACAGAAGCATAATTAAACATAATCAGAAAGGACAATCAAACAACAAAAGCAAACACTTAAAACACAACTAAGCTTCATCCTCATCAGTGTAGAAGCAAGCTTCATGATGATGAATCAAGTATGATTCAAGTAGTTTTGATGATGACAAAAAGCCCAAAAGAATGATGTCAAGATTGAATCAACAAGTTCAAGATCAAGATTAAAGAAAAGACATCAAGAAGAATCAAGATTCAAGAGAAGATGAATTCAAGATTCAAGAGAAGAAACCAAGAAGAAACAAATCAAGACTTCACAAGGAAAGTATTGAAAAATATTTTTCAAAAACCAAACATAGCAAATTTTGTTTTACAAGAAAAGTTTTTCCAAATTTTTCTAAGTTACCAGAGTATTTACTCTCTGGCAATCGATTACCAATTACCTGTAATCGATTACCAGAGGTAAAGTTTGTTTTCAAAAGCTTTTGACTGAATTTGCAACGTTCCAAATGTTTTTTAAATGGTGTAATCGATTACAATATATTGGTAATCGATTACCATCTGAACGTTGAAATTCAAATTCAATTGTGAAGAGTCACATCTTTATGCTTTGTGTAATCGATTACATGGTTATGGTAATCGATTACCAGTGACAAGTTCTGAATAAAAAATCAAGAGATGTAACTCTTCCAATGGTTTTCTCAAGATTTTCTTAAGGTTATAACTCTTCCAATGGTTTTCTTGACCAGACATGAAGAGTCTATAAAAGCAAGACCTTGACTTGCATTCAAACAATTTTTACAACTTTTGAACTTCTTTGAACAACTTTTGAGATATCTTGAAACCTTTGCTTCTCTCATCTTTCTTTTTCTTCCTTTGCCAAAAAGCTTTCTAAGTTTTCTGTTTTCCAAACCTTGTTCTTTTGCAGAAAACAAAGGTGTGCTATATGTTTTCATTCTCTTCTCTCTTTGCCAAAAAGAATTCAACAAGGACTAATCGCCTGAATTCTTTTTGTGTCTCTCTTCTCCCTTTTCAAAGAATTCAAAAGGACACAATCTGAGAATTATTTTGATCCTTCCCTTTCCCTTAAACAAAAGATTTCAAAGGAGTAACCGCCTGAGATGTCTTTTGTTTCCCCTTTACAAAGTTTCAAAGGACTAACCACCTGAGAAATCTTTGTCTTAACACATTGGAGGGTACATCCTTTGTGGTACAAGTAGAGGGTACATCAACTTGGGTTGTTGTAACTGAGAACAAGAGAGGGTACATCTCTTGTGGATCAGTTCAAGTGGAGGGTACATCCACTTGGTTGTTCAAAGAGAACAAGGGAGGGTACATCCCTTGTGGATCTTTGCTTGTAAAGGTTTTAACAAGGTTGAAAGAAATCTCAAGGACCGCAGGTTGCTAGGGGACTGGATGTAGGCACGGGTTGTTGCCGAACCAGTATAAAATTCTTGTGTTTGTCTTCTTCTTCCCTACACTTTTTAATTTCCGCCGTGCACTTTACTTTTACGCTTTACTTTTGTTTAAGTTACATAACTTAGTAGTAAAGCCTAATTAAATCTAGAAACATTAAGAATGATAAGTTTTTTTAATTGGTAAAGGTTCATTAATAATTAATTCAACCCCCCCTTCTTAATTATTCTGAGGCCACTTGATCCAACAAGTGGTATCAGAGCAAGTATCTTGTAGAAAGTTTTACCACTTCAAGATTCATGGCCTCTTCAAATTCATTGTTTCCTGAAGGAAATTCCATCCATAGGCCACCTATCTTTAATGGTGAGAGTTACCACTATTGGAAAACCCATATGGAGATTTTCATTGAAGCCATAGATTTAAACATTTGGGAAGCAATAGAAATAGGACCTTACATACCCACCATAGTAGATGTAAGTACTAGCACCACAACACAAAAACCTAGAGGTAAGTGGACTGAAGAGGATAGAAGAAGAATTCAGTATAATCTTAAAGCCAAAAACATTATTACTTCAGCCCTAGAAATAGATGAGTATTTTAGAGTGTGAAACTGCACAAATGAAAAGGAGATGTGGGATACTCTCCAACTTACACATGAAGGCACTACTGATGTGAAAAGATCTAGAGTCAACACCCTTACACATGAATATGAATTGTTTAGGATGAACCCTAATGAAAACATCCAAAGTATGCAGAAAAGATTCACACATATAGTCAACCATTTTGCCTCCTTAGGAAAAATCTTCCCTAATGAAGATTTAATTAATAGAGTTTTAAGATGCTTAAGTAAGGAGTGGCAGCCCAAGGTAACTACCATTTCTGAAAGTAACGATATTTCTTCTATGTCTCTTGCCACTTTGTTTGGAAAATTGCAAGAACATGAAATGGAACTTCAACGACTTAATCAAAATGAAGAAACCGACAAAAAGAAAAGAAGCATAGCACTTAAAGCCTCCTCATCAATGCAAGAATAAAATGAAGAAGAAGAATCAGAAGATGCAGAAGACTTCTCACTCTTTGTGAAGAAGTTTAAAAAATTTGTCAAGAAGAGAAGAATCGAGAGGCGTCAAAACTTCAACAATGGAAGAAGATCTCAAGAAGACTCTCAAATTCTTAGATGCTACAAATGCAACCAACTTGGTCACATTAAAGCAAATTGTCCCTTAAATGAGGAATGGCCTGAGAAGAGTAATAAGAAAAGGTATGAAGAACGAAGGACTAAGAAGGCTTACATTGCATGGGATGACAATGACTCATCCGATGGTTTAGAAAAGGAGATCAACCTTCTAACCAAAGACTATGAGAGCGATGAGAGTATCTCTAAAAAAGATTAAGCAAAAAGCAAAAGTATGACTTTCATCTTTGAAGATCTAGGCACTTAAATCATGAAAAAGGTAACATCAAAGCCATTCTCTTTTAAAAATTAATTTGGTTGAAATTTTCCTTTCAATTAATTTGATTACGATGACTAACAAAATTTTATTTGTTTGTCTTGATTGATTGAAATTGTGAGTATGTGTTTATATGTTTTGATTGAGTTAATTTTCTTTCTCAAAGCATGAAGTTTCTTTTTAAATGTTTGATAATGTCTATGATCTTTATTCTTCAATACTTGTGTTGATTATTTTAATATAATTGAATATATACAATGACTATTTTTTTAAAATGATTATGCATGATTTTGAATGTGATATGTAAATTACTTGCATAAGGTTCTTTCATAAAGTATTTTCAAAAATTTAATGTTATATATATTTATTTTTAAAAAAAAGTATTTTGACTGTCATTCAAATCCTTTTTCCCTTAAGAGTCTTTCAGCATTTAGTTTTGGTTGAAATGCTCTTTGGTAATCGATTACTACAATAGTGTAATCGATTACAGGCAGCTAAGAAGGGTGTAATCGATTACCAAATGTTGTAATTGATTACAATGTGTCCCTGCCCCTATATATTCAAATTCAAAATTAGAAATCTGCAACTCCTTTTTTTCTCTCGCGAACCCTCGTTCCCAATTCTTATTTTTGCCATATCTTGCTCATTTCTTGTCCAAATCAAGTCCCACAAAGCCCCAAATTCTTCTTTTTTCATTCTCTTTCACTTCACCCGATTGAAATTTCAAATAACTTCCTCAAATGGCAGAACCATAAAAAAAGCGCTAGGGTTCTTCGAGTCGAAGCCAACGACACTCCGAGGCTCAGGAAACACAGATTCCCTCCTCCATTTCCTCTTCCTCGCTGTTTTCATCAGAAGAACAACGGATATGATACACAAACCTTTTCTCCTCTCGTTCCATTATTGATCCTAAGTTCATAGACATGGATTTCTTTTCCAATGAGAGTTTTGAATGCATTCAGGCATTTCAGAACTCAAATCTCATTCCTTTTATGTCTTTGAAATTTCCTGTCTATTCTGAATTAGTTAAAGCCTTTTATTCTAACCTCGAAATTCAAGAAAGCACTTTGATTTATGAGGTTTTTGGGATAAAAATGGTCATTGACCAATCCTTATTCTATGACTTGACCCAATTATCTAGTGAAGGTGTACCATTTGAAGGTACACTAAATGATGATTGGAAATTTGATTTCTCTTGCATGATGCCCGCCGGTTGGTTTACACCAACCAAGCGGATATGACCGGAAGGCTGCTTGCCAGATCATTGGCTCTTGAAAGCCACATCCTTCACTATCTCATTGTGCGTATTTTACTTCCAAGATCTTCAAACCTTGCACAGGTTTCTGAAGAAGATCTTATTGTCATGTAGGCTTTTCATACCAGCCGACAAATTGATTGGGCACACTTAGTCCGATATCGCATGCATAAGGCATTGCGATTAAATTCTCCATTGCCATATCCATACCTAGTCACTCTCTTCCTTCAACACTTTAACATCCCTCTTGATTCTGAACCTTATGTTCCAATCAACAGATCCTTTTTGATCGGTGCTGCTGTGATTGCATCTTTTGGTTACCGCAAAGAGCATGATGGCTCTTGGGTAAAAAAGGATGCTCAACCCATTGATGATGAAGGACACTTACCAGTTGGAAAGGATTCCTCTCTCCTTCAGAGAATTTTGGACAGGTTTGATGGTCTTCAAACCTATGTTGGTGAAAGGTTTGATGCTTTGGAACTACAAGTGGACAGGTGATTCGACGAGATGGACTCAAGGATCACCAAGGTTGAAGGAGATGTCACTTACATCCGCACATGCTTTGATCTTCCACCACCACCACCATCATCTTAGATTTTATTATTTTTAATATAATTAGTATTTTGATTTCAAGCCGTGTATTTGGCTGTCTTAAAAACACTTACTAGTATTTTTTCTTCCTGCATTAGTAGTTTTATTTGGTTATTATGAATAACTTTCTGGATTATATGACATTCTATTAAGTATTATCTTTCTAAGATTGATGAATGGTTAAGTTATCTTGTTTGATTGTTTTCTATTATTTTGTATGTCATTTATGTATGATTTTTATATTTCTTACCTTTCTAAGTTTGATGAATAGTTAAATTATCTTGTTTAATTATTTTATATTCTCTTGTATGATTAGTCATTTATGTATGTTTTATATTTCTTACGTAGTTTGGCTTTTTGTTGATGCCAAAGGGGGAGAGAAAATAGTGATTAAATCAAGAACCATATAATTAAATACTTAATTTCAAGTGAAGCTTAAACTCAAAAACAAAAGGGGAGAATATAGAGAATTTAAGTGAGCGATCAACTAGGAAAAAGAATGTGTATGTGTTTCTTGATTTCAGGGTTGTCATCATAAAAAAGGGGGAGATTGTAGAAGCAAGCTTCATGATGATGAATCAAGTACGATTCAAGTAGTTTTGATGATGAAAAAAAAGCCCAAAAGAATGATGTCAAGATTGAATCAACAAGTTCAAGATCAAGATTAAAGAAAAGACATCAAGAAGAATCAAGATTCAAGAGAAGATGAATTCAAGATTTAAGAGAAGAAACCAAGAAGCAACAAGTCAAGACTTCACAAGGGAAGTATTGAAAAAGATTTTTCAAAAACCAAACATAGCACAGTTTTGTTTTACAAGAAAAGTTTTTCCAAATTTTTCTAAGTTTCTAGAGTATTTTCTCTCTGGTAATCGATTACCAATTACCTGTAATCGATTACCAGTGGTAAAGTTTGATTTCAAAAGCTTTTAACTGAATTTGTAACGTTCCAAATGTTTTTTAAATGGTGTAATCGATTACAATATATTGGTAATCGATTACTAGTATATCTGAACGTTAAAATTCAAATTCAATTGTGAAGAGTCACATATAAAATGCTTTGTGTAATCGATTACTAGTGACAAGTTCTGAATAAAAAATCAAGAGATGTAACTCTTCAAATGGTTTTCTCAAGATTTTCTCAAGGTTACAACTCTTTCAATGGTTTTCTTGACCAGACATGAAGAATCTATAAAAGCAAGACCTTGACTTGCATTCAAACAATTTTTACAACTTTTAAACTTCTTTGAACAACTTTTGAGATATCTTGAAACCTTTGCTTCTCATCTTTCTTCTTCTTCCTTTGCCAAAAAGCTTTCTAAGTTTTCTGTTTTCCAAACCTTGTTCTTCTGCAGAAAACAAAAGTTTGCTATATGTTTTCATTCTCTTCTATCTTCGCCAAAAAGAATTCAACAAGGACTAATCGCCTAAATTCTTTTGGTGTCTTTCTTCTCCCTTTTCCAAAAGAAAAAAGGACTAATCGCCTGAATTCTTTTGTGTCTCCCTTCTCCCTTTTCAAAGAATTCAAAAGGACACAGTATGAGAATTCTTTTGATTCTTCCCTTTCCCTTAAACAAAAGATTTCAAAGGACTAACCGCCTGAGATATCTTTTGTTTCCTCTTTACAAAGTTTCAAAGGACTAACCGCCTAAGAAATCTTTGTCTTAACACATTGGAGGGTACATCCTTTGTGGTACAAGTAGAGGATACATCTACTCAGGTTGTTGTAACTGAGAACAAGAAAGGGTACATCTCTTGTGGACCAGTTCAAGTGGAGGGTACATCCACTTGGTTGTTCAAAGAGAATAAGGGAGGGTACATCCCTTGTGGATCTTTGCTTGTAAAGGTTTTTACAAGGTTGAAAGAAATCTCAAGGACCGCAGGTTGTTTGGGGACTGGATGTAGGCACGGGTTGTTGCCGAACCAGTATAAAATTCTTGTGTTTGTCTTCTTCTTCCCTACACTTTTTAATTTCCACTGTGCACTTTACTTTTACGCTTTAGTTTTGTTTAAGTTACATAACTTAGTAGTAAAGCCTAATTAAATCTAGAAAAATTAAGAAGGATAAGTTTTTTTTAATTAGTAAAGGTTCATTAATAATTAATTCAACCCCCCCTTCTTAATTATTCCGAGGCCACTTAACATTCTGTCCTCTGTAGTCAGTCCACCAACTCTTAAGCGATTCCTCAAGTTCCTAGTAGGGTCAAGAAGCATTCCCCTATAGGTCTACATCTTGTTGTACTCGTTAGGCGTTTCATTGAACTTTTAGACTCCACCCATGTCCAGACCAGCTACTTCATTCCACACACTAGCATCAATGACCATTTCTACTCCATTTACAGTAGAGAAGAGGTTACCTTCAAGGTCAACATGTGCAGAGGTGTAGAAAACCTTGACTAGCTCTGGATTAAAAGTTCATTTCTTCTGCACTAGTTGTGACAATCCTTGTGCTTCCAGCAGATTTGGAAAATTGAACCCTTGTTGAGAGAACCATTCCAAGTCCAAATACTTGGGGATCCTCATGTTTTTTACAACACATATCATCTTGTTGTCATTCTTCTTGCTTTCATCTGTGAACCATGTGTCCAAGCAGTTGAAAGCATCCTATAAGCATTCACCTTACTTCCTCTTGGAAGTTTTTGCTTTCTTTTGTGCTCTTGAAGGATGGCTCGCCATCTTGAAGAGGAGACATAGGGTTTAAGAGCAGAAGATGTTTGGGTTCAGAGAGGGGTGGTAAGAAGAGGTTTTAGAAGAAGTGTTGGTGTGATTTATGGATAGATTTGTGTTGGCTTTTAAAGAGAGATTGAGTCGTTTTGGTTAGCTGAGGTGGGTGGCGGGATTAAATGCAGTAATAATGGTGGTTGATGAGGTGAAGATGAAGAGATGTAACGAATTACACACAAAAAAACACACAAGTAATTGGTTTAGAATAACATAGTGATTGATTAAATGGGCCCTTGTTTTCACCCAAAACCAAAAATTGATATAAGTAATCGATTAAAACCTAGGCGTAATTGATTAGATATGCCAATAAAACTCTCCCTAAGGCCTTTGTAATCAATTAAAACGTAAAATCATCAATTAAAACAGAACACAAAGCCAAAAGAAGCCATAAACCGCAACATGTAATTGATTATGTGAATAATGCAGGTTTTGATGATGCTGAGAAGAATTCACTTGATAATGATTGTCATCATCAAAAAGGGGGAGATTGTGAATGTATGAATACATGATTTTGATGATGTCAAAGAATAATTAAACAAGGTTGCTTTCAAGATCACTTCAACAAATATTCAATGGTTAAGCATTGCTTCAAGATTAAGACAAGGTTGCTTCAACAAACAAGCATTGCTTCAAGATTCATTCAAGATCAGTTTTTGCCTCAAAACACATTGTTTCCAGCATGTCAAGGCTCTGGTAATCGATTACCAGGCAGTGTAATCGATTACCAAAAGATAAGTTTGCAAATTAGCTTCTTAACAGGGTTTGAAATTTGAATTTTGAATGTGTAATCGATTACCATTGTTGTGTAATCGATTACCAGCAACGGAACTCTTGAAATTCAAATTGAAAAGTCATGACCCTTCAAAATATAACTGTGTAATCGATTACCAGAAACCTGTAATTGATTACCAGTGAAGAATTTCAGAAAAAGCTTTTTGAAAAGACACATTTCTTCAATCCATTTTTGAAAAGGCACGAAGGGCCTATATACATGTGTGTCTGACTTCAAAAAGTAAGAGAGAGATATTCTAAGAGAACTTCATTGTCAAATGCTCTATCAATAACTCTTGGGCAAACACTTGCAAATCTATTGAGAGTTCATCCAAGAACATCAAATTGTATTATCAACTCTAAAGGAGAGAAATCTTTTTGTTCATCTCAGAAAGTAAGTTGTAATCAAGAGACTGGTTATCTCTTGAATTGTGAGTTTCCTGAACATAAGGGAAAGGGATTCCTTGGGTGTTCAGAAGTTGTGAAAAGGTTTTTTACAAAGTTAGTGAAAATCTCAAGTGGGTTGCTTGAGGACTGGACATAGGCACGGGAAGTGGCTGAACCAGTATAAATCAAGTTTGTATTTCTCTCTTCCCTTATCTCAGTTATTTTACTACAGTTTACTTTGTCTTGTGCATTTAAAAGAACATTGTTAAATTGATTGCTTTTTCTTCTTCTTCTGCATTCTAAGCCTATCATTTAAAAGGGGGTTTAAGTTTGTTAGTGGAAAAATTTTGAAACTTAATTCACCCCCCCCTTCTTAAGTTATTGAGGCCACTTGTCCAACAAGTGGTATCAAAGCTTCATTCTTGTATAAAGTTTAGAAACTTCAAGAATATAGCCTCATCTAACTATCTATTTCCCGGAGGGAATTCTATAAATAGGCCTCCTATTTTTAATGGTGTGGGTTACCATTATTGGAAAGCCCGCATGCAAATTTTTATAGAGGCTATAGATTTAAATATATGGGAAGCCTTTGAAATTGGTCCCTTCATTCCTACAATGGTAGTGGGAAATGCAACTATAGAAAAACCTAGAGAAGAACGGAAAAATCTGACAAGAGAAATTTCAAAGAAAAGAAAGCATACATCACTTGGGAAGACAATGACATAAATTCATCAAGTGATTCAGAAAATAAAATCATAAATATGGGTCTCATGGCGAACGACTATGAAAGCGGAGAAGAGTTGACACATTGATAGTGGTTGCTCCAAACACATGGCAAAAAATGCATAAAAGATTATTCATATTTCTCCCAAAGATAGTGAATATGTGATCTATGGAGACAACAAACAAAGGCCACTTGATCAACAAGCCCAACAAGTTGTAGAAGCATATATGATATGGAGTTTTGATTATGACATCCTAGAAATTTCAACCCGGGATTTTGTAAACGATGCATTTTGAATGATTATATATAAGTATTATTCAATGTGTGTGTGTGTATATATATATATATATATATATATATATATATATATATATATATATATATATATATATATACTTCTGGTAGTAATAGGTATATTGGGGGAAAGATACGCGGGTTAGGCTGATTAACGAAGAGAAATCCATAACTGGATAGTTATAGATTAATTCTCAATTAATTAGTCTAAAAATTATCGTTTTGCGTGCAACTTAAAATTTAACAAAACCAACCTCTGAACCACGCTCGAGATTCCATTCTGAGCGTTTTGATATATATATATTGCTTACTTTCGAAAACTGGTCCCGACGGGTGCAGAGAAACGCGAGGGATTGGAACCAAAGAAATGGCACGCAAACCGAGGCATGATTTTAGCATTTCAAATGGTCAGATTTTTTTTCTCTTCTTGTGGCTGAGTATGAGTCACATCAAGAGAAAAAGTGGGCCCCTTTTTGCTCCACTCAAAAGAAGACATGTGGCACATCTTTTTAAAAAAAAAAAAGAGAAAAGCCTTTTCTTAAAACACAAAGCCACGTTCTCTGTCTCCTCACTCACTCAGCCAAAAAAGTTCAGAAGCTTTTCTCCCTCTCTCTCTCACGTTGCTATTCCCTTCTTCTTCCTCACCATTGAAGCTCCATCAAAGCTCCAACCTTTGCTCACCATTTCTGCTCCAAATCGCGAAAGGAGGCCATTTTCGGAGTCTTGAAGCGCACATCTACGTTGTGGGACTTCAAATTTCAGGTTTGGGTAGACTTCTTCTCACATAAATTTCGTGGGTATTGGGTGTTTGGGAGATATGATGGGTAGTTTTACTAGGTTTATGCCTTATGATAGTTATTTGTGAAGAAATTTGTGAAAGAATGCTAAACTTGTCATGTTGGGTGTGAGTCAAGCTTACCCATTCTGTTTTAGGGTTTTATGATGATGTTTGTGATGTTTGTGTGTTGAAATTGCTGATGGAAAAACTGATAGAGATGAAGGGTAGAGTTAACCTAGGGTTGAAAAGTGAGAATGTAGTGATATGAGTGGAAAAGTGTGATGCTTTGAGGGTTTGAAAAGCTAAATCTGGATTTAGTGGTAATTGGAGATTAAAGTGAGTTAATCCTAGTTTGAAATGTCATTTAGGACTTATGGGAAAGCTTGGGCTGAGCAAATGAGGAAAATGAGTGACCAAAGTGAAGGCAAGAGCCATTTCTAGGGTAAATTGGGTGTTGAGGAGTCAAATTTTGATTCGGTAGAGTTTTCGTCATAAAACCAGTTTGAGCGAGTTTAGATTGATGTTATAGACTTGTTTGAGATGAGAGTTTGCTCCAAAATTACCCCATTCTCATTTTCACTTCTCAAACCTTGAAAATCCACTAAATGGAGGGGTTTTAGATACCTAGATTTTGAGTTGCTTTGGTCTGAAGCTTGCCTTTGGTTTAGATATGATTTATACATGATTTAGGACTTGTAGGATCCAATTTGGGCAAAATTGGATGAGGGCAAGAGTGATTTCGAAAATCTGCACTATTATGCAGAATTTTGCTGTTGAAATGTGCAGCAGAATTTTGTGCTTGTGCAGAAAATGCTTATGCATGGCTGGTTGTGGAAAGGGTTGTAAATATTGGGTTCTGGACGTTTTCTAGCAGATCCCAACGGTCAAAATGTAGACTTATGTACTAGGGACCTCCAGTAAAATTTTTGAGTCGATCCAACGGTGAACGAATTGGAACGAAGAGAATGTTACTGGGGTATTTGAGTAAGGAAAGTTGTGGTATTGGTTTGTGTTTTGGGCAAAGTTTTCTGCCTTTGCCCTGTTTTCTTGGTTTTTGATAGTTCATGATGTTGGATGTTGAATTGCTTGGATGTTTTGGAAGCTTGGAGGGATTGATGGGGACCCGGTGTTGAGAGGAACGAGGATAAGGGCTACGTGGGAGTACGTGAGCTCAGTTGAAGGTGGGCAACTGGGGATGGTGGATTTATGTGTGATTTGTGGATGTGGAGAGTCTACTTGCACCATCGCCCGATCGCCACCTAGTACCACATATGACGGGTATCCCATAATCCTGCAAGCTTGAAGTGAGAAAGTGTGGAAGAGTCAGTCTTCCTACTTTTATTCGTTGACCACATAGTGGTACCTAGAGATATGTCGCGGGGGTCAGGAGACCTTGGGGACGTCAGGTGGGGTGCTATTGCCCAAAACCAAGCTTGACCAATCCCGACCCAACCTGGGCATAGTCAGTCAGTGAAAACCTGTGACGTACCTAAACAGACGAGCTCCTGGCAGTCAACCGATAAAAGAACAAAGACCACAAAGCAAGGAGGCTTATGTGGTGGCTGGCCAACTATGAATCTTGAGTGATATTTGGGATATGGCCTCTGGTAATCGATTACCAAGGGTGGGTAATCGATTACAAGGCTTAAAAATGAAGACAGGAAGTTAAGATGGCCTCTGGTAATCGATTACCAAGGGTGTGTAATCGATTACCAGGCCTAAAAATGGGATCAAGAAGTTGAGATGGCTTCTGGTAATCGATTACCAAAGGGTGTAATCGATTACCAGGCATAGAAATGGATACAGTATGTTGAGGAGGCCTCTGGTAATCGATTACCAATACTGTGTAATCGATTACACAGAGTAACAAGCCACTGGTAATCGATTACCAGTCATGTGTAATCGATTACACAGTGGATAGTGCAGGTTTCCATGTTCTAAAGCTGTGTAACTCGAGTTTGGCCTCTGGTAATCGATTACCAATGTTGTGTAATCGATTACCAGAGAAGAAAAGCCTTGAGGCACACCTTTTAATTGCATGTAGTGGTTATGGGACGCATTGTGTTGCTACCGTAGTTAAATCTCTCGTGAAAAAGTCTACCCCCTTTCTTTTATTTCTTGTAGATCGCGATGGCAGCGCAATTAATCCATGACCGAGTGGAGATGGAGTGCCTAGAAGGAGTTTGGGAGACCCTCGAAGGCAATGCAAGGTGCCGATTCTGGGGCACGATTCGATTCACGGCTACTTCATTGGTACATCTAGAGGAACCAGCACGCACGCTTCAACGCACTGTGGAGTGGGTATTACCTACACCTACTCCATATCGACTAGTGGAGCTAGTCCAAGTGATAGAGGTGACGTCATCGGAGGAAGACCCTGAGGAGGACCCAGAGGAGCTACCTCCTGAGCCTGCTATGGATGCTCTTGACTTTCCAGAGGGTGATGAGGACCCACTCCCTGAGGTGGATTCTCCCGAGGATGTCATGTCGGCATCTGAGGCAGACTCTATGGAGAAGAGCGGTCCTGAGGGGATAGCGACTAGTGGAGGTTTTTCATCATAGCAAACGGCTCCTTAGACTAGGTTTATATACTTTTTGGGGGTGGGTGTATCTAGTACAGACTGTTAGATTTACTCTTTTGGTTTTTGTATGGGTAGACCTATTGTATAGGAATTTGATGATTGTATACACGTGGCTGAAGCCACCACAGTGGATTCCTTTGCTCTGGATGTCACTATCTATTTTGCCAAACTCCCATGTTTTGGACAGCTTTAGATGATGAATGTACTCATGTTTAATCTTGTTATTTGAAAAGAATGTGTTAACAAACTTTATTTGAAAGAGAGTTTACCGACTGTATTTTATTTTATTATTTTACATGTGACGATCTAAAATGATGGCTGGTACACTTTTATTTTTGAAAGAGCAAAATATTTTAGAGGTTATGCGTGATCAGAAAGAAATGACTCCAAATAGAGTTGTGAACTGGCCATTCAGGACTCTATAGTGATGATTTTCCTTCTGAACTTAATTACTGTGAAAAAGAGAAAGAAACGAAAAAGAAAAAGAAAAAAAAATTCCCATGGTTTTTGTTATTTAAATCATTACAATTAAACCAATCATTATTTAGGGACGCCACATTGATGATGCCAAAGATGAGCGCGATTCAAGTCAAGAATTCAGAAATGCAAGAAGAACGATGTACTTAGTTAGGATCTTAGAAAGAATTCCTTAATTAATACTGCACAGGTTTGGCTAAAGGAAATATTTTACAAGTTTTTTTAAGAACAATTATCTTTTCAAAAATATGATATTTCCTCTCTGGTAATCGATTACCAGTGGCTAAATTAATTTATGAAACAATTTTCAAATTTTGAATTTGAATTTAAAAGCCTGTAATCGATTACACAAGGTATGTAATCGATTACCAAAAGTTTAAACTATTTATAATAGCTTTTAGAAATTTGAATTTAAATTTTAAAAGCTTGTAATCGATTACATCATTTGTGTAATTACCAAACACAAAAAATTCAAATTTCAAGTCTAAAGAGTCACAACTCTTCAAAAACAAACTGTGTAATCGATTACCACATTCATGTAATCGACTACCAATAAGGAATTTTCGAAAATAACTCCCAATAGTCACAACTGTTTAAGAAGTTTTTGAATGGCCATCAAAGGCATATAAATAGGTGACTTGGGATATGAAATTCCTTAGAGTTTTTCTGAACAACATTGTCTTATCCTCTCAAAACCAAATTGTCTTATGACTCTCAAAATATTCCTTGGCCAAAACACTTGCAAATTCAATAAGGAATCTTGATCAATCTTCAATTGTAATATCCTTCTCTTAAAGAGAGAAAATCCTTCTTCTTCTTATTCAAAGAGATCTGTTTAAGAGACCGAGAGTCTCTTAAGTTGTAAGGATATCTGAACACAAGGGAGGGGTGTCCCTATGTGTGTCCTTATATGGTTTAGAGTTTGTAAAAAGAATTTTACAAGATAGTGGAAATCTCAAGCGGGTTGCTTGGGGACTGGACGTAGGCATAGAGCATGGCCGAACCAGTATAAAATCTGAGTTTGCATTCTCTCTTCCCTTAAACTTCTTTTATTTATTGCTATTCATCTTTTGCTTTAAAGAAGTTTATTTTTGAATTGTATTTTGAGTAATTCATATTAAGGGTGCATTGTTAATTCAAAAAGAGAGTTAATTTTTAATTTGGAATAATTTTTGTATCTTAATTCAACCCCCCTTCTTAAGATAACTAAGGCCACTTGTCCAACAAGTGGTATCAGAGCTTCATTCTTGTATAAAGTTTAGAAACTTCAAGAATATGGCCTCATCTAACTATCTATTTCCTAAAGGGAATTCTATAAATAGGCCTCCTATTTTTAATGACGTGGGTCACCATTACTGGAAAACCCGCATGCAAATTTTTATAGAGGCTATAGATCTAAATATTTGGGAAGCCATAGAAATTGGACCTTACATTCCGACTATGGTGGCAGGAAATATAACCATAGAAAAACCTAGGGAACAATGTAGTGAGGAGGAAAAAAAATTAGTTCAATACAATTTAAAAGCCAAAAATATAATTACATCTGCTTTAGGCATGGATGAATACTTTAGGGTATCAAATTGTAAAAATACAAAAGATATGTGGGATACCATACAGGTAACCCATGAACGAACAACATACGTGAAAAGATCTAGGATAAATACTTTGACTCATGAATATGAATTATTTAGAATGAATCCAAATGAAACCTACAAGACATGTAAAAGAGGTTCACACACATAATTAATCATCTTGCATCTTTAGGAAAAACATTTCCAAATGAAGATATTATCAATAAAGTTTTGAGATGCTTAAGCAGGGAATGGCAACCCAAGGTAACAACCATTATTGAATCACGAGATCTATCTAACATGACTCTTGCTACTTTGTTTGGAAAGTTACATGAACATGAAATGGAATTGATGAGATTGAATCAACATGAGGAGAATGATAAGAAAAAGAAAGGAATTGCTCTTAAAGCTTCATTTTCAACCCAATAAGGAAGTGATAAGGAGGATTCGATTGAAATAGATGAAGATGATGAACTTAGTCTATTTGTAAAATGATTCAACAAATTTCTAAGAGTTAGAGGAAATCAAAGAAGTTCAAATTTTAAATCAAAGAAAAGGGCAGAAGATTCATCCTCTACTCCAAAATGTTATGAATGCAATCAACCTGGACATCTGAAGGTTGATTTCCCAATTTTCAAGAAAAGAATAGAGAAATCTGAAAAGAAAATATTTAATGAAAAGAAGGCTAAGAAGGCTTACATTACATGTGATGACAATGATATGGACTCATTTGAAGATTTAGAAAACGAAGTTGTAAACCTGAGTGTGATGGCCAAGAATTATGAAAGCAATGAAGAGGTTTCCTTGAAGAAGAGTTGGTACATAGATAACGGATGCTTTAAACACATGATGGGAGATGCATTGAAATTCACTCATATTTCTCCCAAGAAAAGCAGACATGTGACTTATGGCGGCAACAATAAAGGTAGAATTCTTGGAGTTGGAAAAATAGGTACGAATTCATCTACCTCCATTGAAAATGTTCTACTTGTTGAAGGTCTTAAGCACAATTTGCTAAGTGTCAGTCAAGTATGTGATAAAGGCTATCTAGTATCATTTGACTCTCATAACTGTGTTATTGAAAACAAGCATGATAGGAATATAAAGCATATAGGCTATAGAACAAATAATGTTTACATGATAAATTTAGATGAAAAACAAAACCATGATCAATGTTTTCGTAGTAAAGATGATGATCCTTGGTTATGGCATAAAAGAATTGCCCATATAAACATGGAACATTTAAATAAACTAATTTCAAAAGATTTAGTTATTGGTTTACCAAAACTTAAATTTGAAAAAGATAGATTATGTGATGCATGTCAGAAAGGAAAATAAGTAAGGGTTTCTTTTAAATAAAAAAATATTGTGTCAACAACTCAACCCTTAGAACTTTTGCATATGGATCTTTTTGGTCCCTCTAGAACTATGAGTTTTGGAGGAAACTATTATGCTCTTGTTATTGTTGATGATTACTCTAGATATACATGGACATTATTTCTCACTCATAAAAGTGATGCATTTCATGCACTCAAGAAACTTGCTAAAGTTATTCATAAGAAAAATCTTAAAATTGCATCTATCAGGAGTGATCATGGAGGAGAATTTGAAAATAAAGATTTTGAATCATTTTGTGATGAACATGGCATTGAGCATATTTTTTCTGCACCCAGAACTCCTCAACAAAATGGAGTTGTTGAGAGGAAAAATAGATCCTTAGAAGAAATTGCTAGAACTTTACTAAATGATACATGTCTTCCAAAATATTTCTGGGTTGAAACCATAAATACTGCATGTTACATCATGAATAGAGCTTTAATAAGACCAATCTTGAAGAAAACTCCATATGAGTTATATAATGGAAGAAAACCAAACATTTCACATCTTCATGTGTTTGGATGTAAATGTTTTGTGCTAAACAATGGTAAAGATAATTTAGGAAAGTTTGATGCTAAATCTGATGAAGGTATTTGTCTTGGCTATTCATTGCAAAGTAAAACATTTAGAATATATAACAAAAGAACTATGATTATTGAAGAATCCATTCATGTTTCTTTTGATGAATCTAATGCAATTTTGCCAAGAAAAGATGTACTAGATGATATTTTAGAATCATCAGAAGAAATGCATATTCATGGAGAAGATCACAAAGGCAAAGGAGATGGAAATAATGAAGATTTTCACATTGATGAAATTAAAGCAAATGCTGATCTTCCAAGAGAATGCAGAGCTTCTAGATACCATCCTCTTGACAACATCATTGGTGATATCAAAAGGGATAACCACTAGACATTCTCTTAAAGATATTTGTAATAATATGGCTTTTGTCTCTATGATTGAACCTAAAAATTTGAAAGAATCCATAATTGATGAACATTGGATAATAGCTATGCAGGAAAAGTTAAACTAATTTGAAACAAATAATGTTTGGGAATTAGTTGAGAAACCTGAAAATTACCCAGTTATAGGAACAAAATGGGTATTCAGAAACAAGTTAGATGAAAATGGCATAGTTATTAGAAATAAGACTAGATTAGTAGCCAAAGGATACAATCAGGAAGAGGGGATAGACTATGAGGACACATATGCTCCAATTGCTAGATTAGAAGCCATAAGAATGTTATTAGCCTTTGCATCTATAATGGATTTTAAACTTTATCAAATGGATGTGAAGAGTGCCTTTTTGAATGGCTTTATCCAAGAGGAAGTATATGTAGATCAACCCCCTGGTTTTGAAAACTCAGATAAGCCTAGTCATGTTTTTAAATTGAAAAAGGCTTTATATGGCTTAAAACAAGCCCCTAGGGCTTGGTATGAATGTATGAGTAAGTTCCTTTTAGAAAAGGATTTTTCTAGAGGAAAAGTAGATACTACTCTTTTTTTAAAAAAGAAGTTAAATGATATATTATTAGTTCAAATCTCTATTGATGATATTGTCTTTGGATCCACTAATGATTCTCTATGCAAAGAATTCTCTCAAGACATGCAAAGTGAATTTGAAATGTCAATGATGGGTGAACTAAATTTCTTTCTTGGGTTGTAAATCAAGCAAACCAAGAATGGAATATTTGTCAATCAATCAAAATATTGCAAAGACTTGACTCACAGATTTGGGATGGAGAATGCTAAGCATATGGCTACACCAATGAGTACTATTTGCTATTTGGATAAAGATGAAATCGGTCAGTCAATAGACATCAAGAAATATCGAGGTATGATCAGATCACTTCTTTATTTATCTGCTAGCAGACCTGATATAATGTTTAGTGTGTGTATGTGTGCTAGATTTCAATCAAATCCCAAAGAATCACAACTTAGTGCAGTAAAGAGAATTATAAGATATTTGTTAGCCACTATGAATATAGGATTATGGTATCCTAAAAATTCCACATGCAATTTAATAGGATATTCTAACTCTGATTTTGCCAGTTCTAAAATGGATAGAAAGAGCACAAGTGGAACTTGTCATTTCATTGGATCTGCTCTAGTTTCTTGGCATAGTAAGAAACAAAATAGTGTCGCTTTATCCACTGCTGAGGCAGAATATATTTATGCTTGCAGTTGTTGTGCTCAAATACTTTGAATGAAACAACAACTTTCTGATTATGGAATATTTCTTGATCATATTCCTATAAGATATGATAACATAAGTGCTATAAATCTATCTAAGAATCCATTTCAACACTCAAAAACCAAACATATAGAGATAAGACATCATTTCTTGAGAGATCAAAAAGGGAGATTATGTACTAGAATTCGTAGATACAAAGAATCAGTTAGCTGATATCTTTACAAAACCTCTACCTAAAGAAACATTCTTTGCAATTAGGAGAGAATTAGGTCTTTCAGATATCAATGATCTAGACAAATAGAAATTAAGTTTTATCTTCTTTATGTTCAAATGATTGTCTTTGATTGTAGTTGTTTGTGTTATTGATAGTCATATTAATTGTTGTTTGTTATTTAATAATTGTTTTTCATTACCTTTGTTTGAATTTTTAATAGTAATATAATTTATTGTGTGTAGTTGATTGATTGTTAATTGTATAGATTTGTTTGTACTTGACGATTGTTGATTGAATGTATTTGATTGTGCTTGATTATCAAGTTAAGTATGTATATGACTTAAGAATAGTTAGTTTTATTTGAAAAAGCCTTGTTTAAGGGTCTGGTAATCGATTACCATTCTCTGTAATCGATTACAAAGCATCCCTGACTATAAATTTCTGTGTTTTCTACAGAACCTTCATTCCTTACTTTCGTGTGATGGTGCAAACCCTCCCCAAATCTTCATATCTTTCTCATTTCTTAACCAAATTGCTTCAAACAAAGCCCAATCTTCATCTTTTTTTCAATTCTCTTCAAAACCCACCAATTAAAATCAGCTGAAACAACTTCAAATGGTTGAATCATCAAAGAAATGAAAGGGGTCTTCCTCCAGCACCACCACTGTTGGCCACCGCCACCATGGAACCTCCGAAGACCCACTAGCACCAGTTCCTCCCTCTCTTTCATCTCCCTGGTCATCCACCTTATTTTCCTCCGATGATCAATGTCAGAGGTACTACTCTCAATTTTGTAATAGATTTATTCTTGACCCTAAGTACCTAGACCTTGAATTTTCCGATGGAGAAACATTTGATTGTTACCAAGTGTTTCAAAACTCTGCATTGGTCGAATTCATGTCTCTCAAACTGCCTTATTTTCCTGAATTAGTTAAGGTTTTCTATAATAATTTGAAAATTGAGGATGGTGTTCTTTATTCTGGGGTGCACAATATTCCCACTGTTGTTGATCAGTTCTTGTTTTATTCATTGACTAAATTGCACAGTCAAGGTGTTCCTTTTGAGGGCACTCTTGTGGATGACTAGAAATTTGATTATTCAAGTCATGATACTCACAAAATGGTCTGCAATGACCAGGCTAACATGACCGGCAGATTACTTGCTGGGTCATTTACTTTCGATTGTCGCATCATGCACTATATCATTGTTCTTATTTTGCTTCCTCGGTCTTCAAATCTTGCCCAAGCCTCTGAGGAGGATTTGATTCTATTGTAGGTCCTTCAAACTGGTCGTCAGATCAACTGGGCCCATCTAGTTCGGTACTGGATGCATAAGGCATTATGGGCCAATGCACCTCTCCCATATCCCCACCTTGTTACTCTTTTTCTTCATCATTTCAATGTTCCTTTGGATGATGAACCATATGTCAAGGTTAAAAGGTCTTTCTCCATTGGTGTCGGTGTTGTTACCTCCTTTGGTTACCGGAAGGATGTTGATGGTCAGTGGGTTCGCAAACAAGACTTGCCACCACTTATTCCTGACGAACGTACCCCATCTCCTCCACCAGAAAGGGATGCTTCTTCTTCTCTGCTGATTGAAGTCCTCACAGAGCTCCGCGCGATCTTCAAGCATTGGTGGGTGAGCATTTTGATGCGATGGATACTCGCTTTGATGGGATGGATACTCGTATCACTAGGCTTGAAGATGATATGAGCTTCATCAGGCATTGCTTCGATCCCCCGGCTGACTCTTAGTTATCTTTCTTATGTTTTATTTCCTTAAGCTTTATGGTTATTTCTTTAGCCTTGTATTTTGGCTTTTATTGCTTAGTACTTTTGATATGGTTGTCTTGGATGTTTACCATTATGTTTTGGTTTGTGTTTTGTTATTTTAGACTTTGATTTGGATGATTAAGACTTGCTTGACTTTGATTTGGATGATTAAGACTTGCTTGGTTTATTCTATGGATTGAATCAGTTTATGGTTAAATTGTGTTATGATTTTGATGTTGCCTTAGTTCCTTTCTCCAAACGTTTTTGGCTTTTTGATGTTGCCAAAAGGGGAGAGAACTTAAGGGTAGAATTTATTATGAACTTATGCATAAATTCCAATCTTAAGGGGGAGTAAAGGTTGTGAGCACACATTATCAATGCTATATCGTTTATCTTGATTTCATATTATTGTCATCATAAAAAAGGGGGAGATTGTAGAAGCATATATGATATGAAGTTTTAATGATGCCAAAGATGAGCGCAATTCAAGTCAAGAATTCAGAAATGCAAGAAGAACGATGTACTTAGTTAGGATCTTAGAAAGAATTCCTTAATTAATACTGCACAGGTTTGGCTAAAGGAAATATTTTACAAGTTTTTTTTAAGAACAATTATATTTTCAAAAATATGATATTTCCTCTCTGGTAATCGATTACCAATGGCTAAATTGATTTATGAAATAATTTGCAAATTTTGAATTTGAATTTAAAAGCCTGTAATCGATTACACAAGGTATGTAATCGATTACCAAAAGTTTAAACTGTTTATAACAGCTTTTAGAAATTTGAATTTAAATTTTAAAAGCTTGTAATTGATTACATCATTTGTGTAATCAATTACCAGACACAAAAGAAATTCAAATTTCAAGTCTGAAGAGTCACAACTCTTTAGAAACTAACTGTGTAATCAATTACCACATTTATGTAATCGATTACCAGTAAGATATTTTCGAAAATAACTCCCAAGAGTCACAACTGTTCAAGAAGTTTTTGAGTGGCCATCAAAGGCCTATAAATAGGTGACTTGGGATATAAAATTCCTTAGAGTTTTTTTGAACAACATTGTCTTATCCTCTCAAAACCAAATTGTCTTATCACTCTCAAAATATTCCTTGGCCAAAACACTTGCAAATTCAATAAGGAATCTTGATCGATCTTCAATTGTAATATCCTTCTCTTAAAGAGAGAAAATTCTTGTTCTTCTTATTCAAAGAGATTTGATTAAGATACCGAGGGTCTCTTAAGTTGTAAGGATATCTAAACACAAGGGAAGGGTGTCCCTATGTGGTTCATAGTTTATAAAAAGCATTTTACAAGATAGTGGAAATCTCAAGCGGGATGCTTGGGGACTGGACGTAGGCACAGGGTGTGGCCGAACTAGTATAAAATCTGAGTTTGCATTCTCTCTTCCCTTAAACTTCTTTTATTTATTGCTATTTATATTTTGCTTTAAAGAAATTTATTTTTGAATTTTATTTTGAGTAATTCATATTAAGGGTGCATTGTTAATTCAAAAAGAGAGTTAAATTTTAATTGGGAATAATTTTTGTATCTTAACTCAACCCCTCTTCTTAAGATAGCTGAGGCCATTTGTCCGACAGTGCCATCAGAGCAGGATTCTTGTCTAAAGTTTAAAAACTTCAAGAATAATTATGGCATCATCTAACTTTCCATTTCCTGAGGGAAATTCTATTAATAGGCCTCTTGTTTTCAATGACAAGGATTTTAATGTTTGTCTATTTTTGCTAATGATTGTTAACTTTTGATTGAGTTTTGATGCTTGTTGTCTGATTGAGTTTTGATTGTCTTTGATGATTATATTTGAGAGTTATGTTGATTGTCTTTGATTGATTGCTTTTTATGATTGTTTTTTATTGTCTTTGATGATTATCTTGGAGAGTTATGTTGATTGTCTTTGATGATTGCTTTTGATGATTGTTTTTGATTGAGTTTTGATTGTCCTTGATGATTGTCTTTGAGATTTATGTTGATTATTGATAACTTTTGATGATTGTTTCTGATTATTATATATTTTGATTATTTATACTGCATATGTATTTTTGTGGGTGCACAAAAGGCTTTTTAATATCATTTGATTCTCATACATTCAAACAAGTGGTAACATTTTCTTTTGGGCCAAGAAATGGTACTTTGAACGGTATGGCATGCTCTACTCTTTTAATTTATTATAAATTGATTAATGTTATTCTCCTCTCTGCTCATGATTTGTTTTTTATGTTGACAAAGGGGAAGAGATAGATAAAAGATAAGATAGTAAGGGGAATTCTCTATTTTTATTGAGACAGTTTATATATATATATATATATATATATATATATATATATATATATATATATATATATATATATGAAATCTGAAATCTGAAATCTTCAACTGTCTCATATAAGCAATCATTGCAAAATCAAGGGGGAGTAAACTATACAAATAGATATTCTTTTGTTTTTACTCCTAACCTACAGATGGTTGTCATCATCAAAAAAGGGGAGAAAATGTGAGTCATGCAGGTTTTGATGATGTCAAAAAGAATTTTCTTAATAATGATGGTCATCATCAAAAAGGGGAAGAATGTGAATAATGTTGGTTTTAATGATGTTGAGAAGAATTCACTTGATAATGATTGTCATCATCAAAAAGGGGGAGATTGTGAATGTACGAATACATGATTTTGATGATGTCAAAGAATAATCAAACAAGGTTGCTTTCAAGATCACTTCAACAAACATTCAATGGTTAAGCATTGCTTCAAGATTAAGACAAGGTTGCTTCAATAAACAAGCATTTCTTCAAGATTCATTCAACATTTGCTTTTGCCTCAAAACACATTGTTTCCAACATGTCAAGCTATGGTAATCGATTACCAGGTAGTGTAATCGATTACCAGAAGACAAGTTTGCAAATCAGCTTCTTAAAAGGGTTTGAAATTTGAATTTTGAATGTGTAATCGATTACCATTGATGTGTAATCGATTACCAGCAACGAAACTCTTGAAATTCAAATTGAAAAATCATGACCCTTCAAAATATAACTGTGTAATCGATTACCAGAAATCTGTAATCAATTACCAGGGAAGAATTTCAGAAAAAGCTTTTTGAAATGACACATCTCTTCAAACCATTTTTGAAAAGGCACAAATGGCCTATATATTTGTGTGTCTGACTTCAAAAAGTAATAGAAAGATATTCTAAGAGAACTTCATTGTCAAATGCTTTCTCAACAATTCTTGGGAACTTGGGAAAACACTTGCAAATCTATTGAGAGTTCATCCAGGAACATCAAATTGTATTATCCACTCTAAAGGAGAGAAATCTTTCTGTTCATCTCAGAAAGTAAGTTGTAATCAAGAGACTGGTTGTCTCTTGAATTGTGAGTTTCCTGAACATGAGGGAAAATGATTCCTTTGGTGTTCAGAAGTTGTAAAAAGTTTTTTTACAAAGTTAGTGAAAATCTTAAGTGGGTTGCTTGAGGACTGGACGTAGGTACGGGAAGTGGCCGAACCAATATAAATCAAGTTTGCATTTCTCTCTTCCCTTATCTCAGTTATTTTATTGCAGTTTACTTTGTCTTGCGCATTTAAAAGAACATTTGTTAAATTGATTGTTTCTTCTTCTTCTTCTTCTTCTAAGCCTATCATTTAAAAGGGGGTTTAAGTTTGTTAGTGGGAAAATTTTGAAACTTAATTCACCCCCGCCCCCTTTTTAAGTTATTGAGGCCACTTGTCCAACAGATTAATACAAAGTCATAATCGAGTACGACTGAACAAAACGCCAAAAAAAGCTTTAAGCCAAACACGTAACTGATTAAAATGATACAATAATCAATTAAAACAGAAAACCTTGAACCATAACACCTCAAACACCTAAATGGTAATCGATTAGAATAGAAGGTTTCAAAAATTGATAAACACACAACAACTCAGTGTAATCCATTAACACGAAAGAGTAATCGATTAAAACAATGAAAATATGAAATGACAAAGTAAACAAGTAATTTAAGAGAAAAATCAACTACATATTGACATATCAACATACCAAGACATTAAAGAAAATTAATAGACATATAGAGCATATATAACAAGCTACATGTACTAAGCATAACATCATTCAATACTAGATCCATCTAAGATACCTAGTTCATTCCTTATAAAGAATAACCTATCTCTAGCAAGGGGTTTAGTAAAGATGTCAACTAGTTGATTTTCACTATCAACAAACTCAATGTAGCAATCACCCTTTGATATATGATATCTAAGAAAATGATGTTTTATCTCTATATGTTTGGTTCTAGAATGCATGATAGGATTTTTAGACACATTGATAGCACTTATGTTGTCACATTTCAAAGGAATATGATCAAGGATTACTCCAAAGTCTTCAAGTTGTTGTTTCATCCAGAGACTTTGAGCACAACAACTTCCAACTATAATATATTTTGCTTCTATAGTGGATAGTGATACACAGGCTTGTTTCTTCCAAGATACAATAGAGCTTCCTAAGAGATAGCATGTGCCAGTTGTGTTTTTCCTATCTAGCTTGAACCCTGCAAAGTAAGAATCTGAAAAGCCAATTAGATTTAAGGAGGTACTTTTAGGATACCACAAACCAACATTGGTTGTGCCCTTAAGGTACTTAATGGTCCTTTTAACTGCTGTTAAATGAGATTTCTTAGAGTTAGCATGATACCTTACATACAAGCAAACTCTAAGCATAATATCTGGTCGGCTTGTAGTTAAGTAAAGAAGTGAACCAATCATACCTTTATACCTTGACTCATCCACTGATTTACCTTTTTCATCTAAGTCAAGATAAGTTGATGTTGTCATTGGTGTTGATTCTTTTTTGCACTTTTCCATGCTGAATTTCTTAATTAGTTATGTATAATATTTTATTTGACAAAGGTAGGTTCCATGTTTCATTTACTTGACTTGGAGTCCAAGGAAGAAGTTCAACTCTCCCAACATAGACATCTCAAATTCTTTCCGCATAGAACTGAAAAATTCCTTACACAAAGTTTCATTAGTAGCACAAAAAATTATATCATCAACATAAATTTGCACAATTTATAACTCATTGTTTGATCTCTTGATAAACAATGTTTTGTCAACTTGAACTCTTACAAAAGATTGTTCAATTAAGAAATTGCTTAATCTTTCATAGCAAGATCTAGGTGTTTGTTTCAAACTAGACAAAGCCTTTTTCAGCTTGTAAACATGATTAGGATATTTGAAGTCTACGAAACCTGGAGGCTGGTCTACATATATCTCTTCTTCAATGTATCCATTGAGAAAAACAATCTTCACATCCATTTGGAATAACATGAAATCCATAATACATGCAAAAGCAAGCAGTAGCCTAATGGCTTCTAACCTTCCAACAGGTGCATAGGTTTCATAATAGTCAATGCCTTCCTCTTGGTTGTATCCTTTTGCAACCAATCTGGCCTTATTCCTTACTATGATGCCTGATTCATCAAGTTTATTTCAAAACACCCATTTGGTTTCGATTGACTTGTGAGAGGCAAGTTTAGGAACTAAGTCCCATACTTCATTCATTTTAAATTGATTTAATTCTTCATGCATAACTAGCAACCAATGCTCATCACACAAAGCTTCATCAATGTTTCTTGGTTAAATCTAAGAAACAAAAGTCATGTTATTGCATAAAATCCTGAGTCTAGAGCGAGTAGATACTCCCTTTGATATTTCGCCAATAATGTTGTCCAAGGAGAGGTGTCTTTGAGTTCTTCATTCTCTTAAGAGGTCTTTAGGAGGTTTGGCATTGATTTCTTTGCTTTGTTAAAGCTCTTCAACTTTGGTTTCATCTTCAGGTGCACGCATAAAGTTTTATCACACACAACATGTACAGATTCTTCCATGCATACAGTTCTCCTATTAAACACTCTATATGTGTTGCTTTGCAATGAATAACCAAGAGAAATAGCATCATCAACTTTTGCATCAAATTTTCCAAGAGATTTTTTTCCATTGTTTTAAACAAAACATTTACAACCAAAGACCCTTAAATGAGATATATTTGATTTTCTTCCTTTGTAAAGTTTATAAGGAGTTTTCTTTAGAATAGGTCTTGTAAGTACCCTATTTAAAGTATACCAAATAGTACTCACATCATCAGCCTAAAAGTACTTTGGTAGCTTTGTTTCATTTAGAAGAGTTCTAGCTCCTTCTTCAAGGGATCTACTTTTCCTTTCCACAACACCATTTTGTTGAGGTGTTCTTGGGGCAGAAAAATTGTGGTGAATTCCATTTTCTTTACAAAAATTTTCAAAATACTCATTTTGAAATTTACCTCCATGATCATTTCTAATTGAAACAATATTAAGACATTTCTCATTTTAAATAACTTTGGCAAGTTTGCAAAAAGCATCAAAAGATTTATTTTTTGTTTTCAAAAAAAAATGCTAAGTGAACCTTGAATAATCATCTACAATTACCGAACCATAGTAGTTGCGACCTAAACTCATAGTTCTTGAAGGTCCAAATAAATCTATATGAAGTAGTTCAAGGGGTTTTGAAGCAGAAACAACGTTTTTACTTTGAAAAGAATTTTTAACTTGTTTCCCTTTTTGACATGCTCCACACAATTTATTTTTCTCAAACTTGAGTTTCGGAATACCTATTACTAAGTCCTTGTTAACTAGATGATTGAGATGATGCATGTTTATATGTGCAGCCTTACGATGCCATAACCAAGAAATATCGATCTTACTTACCAAACAACTAAGTTCATGAAATGATGCATGTTCAATATTCAACATGTAGACATTACCTATTCTTTTACCTATGTGAACAACTTCACCAAAAATAGCTTCACTAATGAGACAACAACTCTTGTTGAATTCAATTTTGAAGCCTTTGTCACATAGTTGACTTATGCTCAAGAAATTGTGCTTAAGTCCATTAACATATAGAACATTTTTTATTTGTCTTATGCTGATTTCCAATGTTTCCTTCTCCCATAATGATTCCCTTATTGTTGTCTCCAAAAGTGACATATCCTCCTTCCTTTGACACAAAGTCAGTAAGTCTGGACCACTCACCCGTCATGTGCCTACAACAGTGTTAGTCATCATTTACGACTAACTTTTGTATAGAAAAGTTTTATAAAATATTTGTCTTTTCCTCAATTTATGGTTCTTTTTGTAGGTTTGTACATATTTTTAGGTTTAGTTTAATTTTGTTCAGTAGAAATGCCCAACATTGTGAATTTAATGTGTTTCAACTTCAATTTCAGGTAAAAAGGATGAAATTTGTGAAGACTTGTAGCTGGTGTCTCGCTAAGAGAGACTTGTGCGCTTAGCGAGAATCATGCGCTTGTTGGATCGAGTGGCCTCAGAATAATTAAGAAGGGGGGTTGAATTAATTATTCCTAAACCTTTACTAATTAAAAAGCTTACTCTTCTAAGGCTTTTACTAAGTTGTTAAGAGAATAAGGAGTAGAAGAGAAACTTAACCAAAAGTAAAAGCGGAAATTAAATGCACAATGGAAAGTAAAAGAGTAGGGAAGAAGGAGACAAACACACAAGAGTTTTTATACTGGTTCGGCAACAACCCGTGCCTACATCCAGTCCCCAAGCGACCTGCGGTCCTTGAGATTTCTTTCAACCTTGTAAAAATCCTTTTACTAGCAAAGATCCACAAGGGATGTACCCTCCCTTGTTCTCAGTCAAACCCAAGTAGATGTACCCTTTACTTGTACCACAAAGGATGTACCCTCCAATGTGTTAAGACAAAGATCTGAGGCTGTTAAACCTTTGATACTTTGTGAATGGGGATGCAAAAGAATTCTCAAGCGGTTAGTCCTTTGAACACTTTTGTATTAGGGAAAGGGAAGAATCAAAAGAATTCTCAGACTGTGTCGTTTTGAATTCTTTGACAAGAGAGAAGGGAAACACAAAAGAATTCTGGCGGTTAGTCCTTCGTTCTTTTGGATAAGGGAGAAGAGAGACACAAAAAGAATTCAGGCAGTTAGTCCTTGGTGAATTCTTTTTGGCAGAGGGAGAAGAGAATGAAAAGATGAATAACACAAGTTTTCAAGGTTTGGAAAACCATAAAACTTCAGAAAGCTTTTGGTACAAAGAAGAAGAAGAAGTTCAAAGAGATTCAAGGCTTGTAAAGGATTGTAAGAGATTGATTGAAAAAGTATTCAAGATTATTGAAATGCAAAACAAAGCCTTGCTTTTATAGACTCTTCATGTCTGGTCAAGACAACCATTTAGAAGAGTTATAAATTTTAGAAAAACTTAAAACCAATTTGAAAAAGTCAAAAACCATTTGAAGAGTTACATCTTTTGATTTATTCAGAAACAAACACTGGTAATCGATTACCAAATTAGTGTAATCGATTACACAAGGCTTTTATGTGAAAGGATGTGACTCTTCACATTTAAATTTGAATTTCAATGTTCAAAGGTACTGGTAATCGATTACCAAAACAGTGTAATCGATTATAGCTTTTTGAAATTAATTGGAACGTTGTAAATTCAGTTTGAAAACTTTTTCAAAACAATTTTGCTACTGGTAATCAATTACAGCAATCTGGTAATCAATTACCAGAGAGTAAAAACTCTTTGGTAAACATGTTTTGAGAAAAATCATGTGCTACTCAATTTTTGAAAAAAACTTTTCATACTTATCTTGATTAAGCCTTCTCTTGATTCTTGAGATCTTGAACCTTGAATCTTGATTCTTGACTCTAAACTTTCTTCTTGAGTCTTGAATTCTTCTTGATTCTTATCTTGAACTCTTGAATTGTTCTTGCTTCACTTGAGTTGGTCTTTGATTGATCTTTGAGCTTTTTGTCATCACCTTTGTCATCATCTTTTGTTATCATCATTGTTATCATCAAAACACCTTTGAATCACCTTTGATTCACCATGAAGCTTTGCTTCTACAGCGCTAAGCGAGGCACTCAGCCCGCTTAGCAAGTTGGGAGAATCTAAGAAGCATCTGCGCGCTCAGCGCGTCATCAGCTCGCTCAGCGAGATGTTTGTCTCTTCCTACGCTAAGCAGAGCATAGGCAAAAAACAAAGCAAGGAAGCCAAAAACCTCAGGTTTCAAGAGGATCTTAGGTTTAGGAGTAATTTCTAAGTTCCTAGAGGTGGAGGAGACATCCCCACCACTATGTAATCTATTATTTTCTTCTTAAACCCTCATCTTGTAGCTGAAAGGTGCTGCCTTAAGATGGAAGGCTAAATATCTCTGTTGGGAAATTCTGCTGGAACTTGATGTAAATTTTTAACTATCTATTTAAAGTTGTTTTATGTGTTCATAGCTTCTATCTGCACTTAATTATTGCATGCTTTTGGTCTGATCACCCATTGGTGTGTAAAGTTAGGATTTTTAGCATTGGAAAATGTATTAATCCTTAGAACTGGATAGAGCAGGGCTAGATAACTGCATTGCTAGACATAGAGTGCAGGGTTTTAGTTTTTGCTATGTTGTGATTGTAATGTTGTTCGGTTAGGCTAAGTTCGACGAGACTTCCGAGAACGAGGTTTAATTAGAATTAGTCCATTCACGCGAGGAATCGGTGTTTGGTATTTTAGTTCTTAGCATAGAACATTGAAATAACATTAAATAGAGAAAAATATTTTAATTACATCAAGCGTTCAGTAGAAGGACCCAACGTTTTAATCATTTGTTTTCTCTGCCATTTTGATAAGCGTATTTGTAGTTATTTTAGATTTACAACACATACATCTTTGAGTTAATTATGTTTACGTGGCTTTATATCAATGTCTGCTTGTTGAACGAAACTTCACCAAATGAAACAAGTTCCCTGAGTTCGATACTCGATTTCATACCGTTTTATTCTTACTTTAACGACCCGGTACACTTTCCGATAAAGTTTGGGACTGTCCTAGAGTTCAAACAAAGTTTTTGGCGCCGTTGCCGGGGAACTTCTTTCCATTTGGAAAGTCTAGTTCAGTTTGTAGGCATTAATTCTTTATTCTTTGATTATTTGTTTGTGTGAATATTTAGTTAGTCAGAAATTATTTTTCTCTTGGATTGGTTAATTGTTGTTCTTGCTAGTGCTTTGTATGTGTGGAAAGTCCTCTACAGGTGATTTGGTTCCATTAGATTTGGAAATTGAAGCAACTCTTAGACGGAACAACATAGAGCAGAGAAGAAAATTTCTACAGGACAGGACAACGTTACCAATTCTTGAAGAACCCTGATCTTCTGAGTCGTCTTCCAGTTTTCCAGAAACAAGGGAATCTGAAACTGCAGTGCCTGAAGCAGACATAATGGCCGAAGAGAAACCGAGAAGAGTAACCCTTGAAGATTACTCAAGTTCTACTATGCCGCAGTTTTTCACTAGCATTGCGCGGCCAGAGGTTCAAGCGCAGAATATTACCTATCCTCATTCACTAATCCAGCTGATACAGGGCAACCCATTCCATGGTTTGCCCAATTAAGACCTATATGAACATCTAGCCATTTAGATTGAAATTTGTAATAAATTCAGAATTGCTGGTGTGCCGGAAGATGCTATTAGGTTGACCCTGTTTTCGTTTTCATTGTCTAGAGAGGAGAAAAGATTGCTTCATTCATTTAAGAGCAATAGTCTAAAGACTTGGGATGAAGTGGTTGAAAAATTCTTGAAGAAATATTTCCCGGAGTCCAAGACTGCAGAAGGAAAGGCTGCCATCTCTTCCTTCCACCAATTTCTAGATGAATCCTTAAGTGAAGCCTTGGAAAGATTCCGTAGCTTGCTACGGAAGACCCCTACTCACGGATTTTCAGAACCAATACAGCTCATCATATTCGTTGACAGGTTGAGGCCACAATCGAAGCAGCTCTTAGATGCTTCTGTAGGGGGGAAAATAAAATTGAAGACCCCAGAAGAAGCCATGGAATTAATTAAGAATATGGCTGCAAGTGATCACACAATACTGTGTGATAGGACTCATATCCCTGCCAAAAGATGTCTGCTAGAGCTCTCATCCCAGGATGCACTATTGGCACAGAACAAGTTATTGTCCAAGCAGCTTGAGACATTGACCGAAACCTTAAGTAAGTTGCCAAACCAGTTTAATAATAATCAACCTTCCCATTCAGCTGTTTTGCAGGTAGGAGGTTGTAGCATTTGTGGTGGAGCTCATGAGTCTGGCCATTGCATTCCCATTGATGATTCTGCACAAGAAGTGAACTACATGGGAGGGAATCAGCCCAGGCAAGGTTATAATGCAAGTGGATATTCAGGTTTTCAGCATGGTTCGAATTTTAATCAGCAGCAAGGGCAATGGAGAGCCCACCCTGGCAATCAATTTAGCAAAGAGCAAGGTGGACCATCTAATAGGCCTCAGCAACAGGGGCCTAGCCTATATGAGAGAATCACAAAGCTGGAGGAGACCCTTGCTCAGTTTATGCAAGTTCCAATATCCAACCAGAAGAGCATGGAGTCAGCCATCAAAAACCTTGAAATCCAGGTGAGGCAGTTGGCCAACCAGATTGCTGAAAAATCTTCTAGTACTTTTGGAGCAAACATTGAGCAGAATCCAAAAGAAGAGTGCAAAGCTGTGATGACCAGTGGAAGAATGGCAACTATGGGTGAGAATGACGGAAGAGTAGTTGCTGACCAAGAACTAGTAGTCGTTGAAGAAGAGGAAGATGAGAAGGAAACATAAGGCAATCAGTTGAGGGAGAACAAAATAAAAGAGAATGAAAAGAAAGAAATAAATGAAGAGGAGAATAAACAAAAAGAAGAAGAAAAACAAAAAGAAAAAGAAAAAATGAAAAAAAGGAGAAGAGAAAAGAGGAGAAGAAGAGAAGAAGAGTAAGAGTGAGCGTGCCCGTGAGAAGAAAAAGGAGGCAGCTCCATCTACAAGGAAAGAGGTGCCATACCCTTTGGTACCCTCAAAGAAGGACAAGGAACGACATCTAGCTCAGTTCCTTGATATCTTCAAGAAATTGGAGATTACTATGCCCTTTGGAGAGACCTTACAGCAGATGCCACTCTACTCAAAGTTCCTAAAAGATTTGCTAACCAAAAAGAGCAAGTACATACATAGTGACACCATTATTGTGGAGAGAAATTGTAGTGTAGTGATTCAACGGATCCTTCCACCGAAGCACAAAGATCCTGGAAGTGTCACTATACCATGCTCTATTGGTGTTGTGTTTGTTGGCAAAGCTCTCATTGACTTGGGAGCTAGTATAAATTTAATGCCACTCTCTATTTGCAGGAGGTTAGGAGAGTTGGAAATTATGCCAACCAAGATGACACTTCAAGTAAAGCAGACCCTATGGAGTTATTGAGGATGTTTTGGTTCGAGTAAAGCATTTCATTTTCCCAACTGATTTTGTTGTAATGGACATCGAAGAGGACTCTGAAATCCCTTTGATCTTGGGATGTCCTTTCATGTTAACTGCCAGCTATGTGGTAGATATGGGAAAGAAGAAGCTGGAGATGGGTGTTGATAATCAGAAGATCAACTTCGACTTATTTGAGGAAGAAAAGCATTTGCAGGACCAAAATGTCTATTTTGAGATAGATGAAGTGGAGAAGGAGAAGGTTCTGAAGGTTGGAACCAAGTTTGACCTTGATCCATAAAGTAAGATGCATCAAGCTAATGACGTTAAACGAGCGTTTGCTGAGAGGCAACCCAGTCCTTTTTAATTTTATGTTCATTGCATTCAGTTTGGGAATATTTGTTTTGATTGTTTGAATGATTAATCAACATGTTTTGCATGGAAAATGGGGTTGATCAAGCTTCCTTGGAAGCTGTGGATGAAAAACACTTAGAAAATATTTTTTAGTCATCCACTCGCTCAGTGCGCCTTGTGCGCTAAGCGAATGATCCTTCACGCGTTGAGCGAGTAACTTCTCGCGCTAAGCGCATCAACCCCTGTTCGTTGGCTGAAGGGGTCTTGCTGAGCAAGCCCTGTGCACTAAGCCCAAAAAATTCTCTAGAAATTTATCTTTTGGAATTGGGCTAAGCGAGTTATGTCGCTAAGCGCATAACTTCATCTTGCTAAGCGCACATCGTGCGCTAAGCGCAATTCCTTCTCTGTTGGACCTTATTTTGAATTGGGCCCAGCAGATCATCTCGCTAAGCTCAAATCCCTCTCGGGTTTGGAATTGTGCTAAGCGAGAGCCTCTCGCTAAGCGAGCCCTACTACTACATCAGCAAGCATTTTATTCGCTAAGCCAACCCATGGCCCGCTAAGCGAGAGTTGCAAACCAATCAGAGCTGCAAAACTCGCTAAGGGCGACCCTTCACGCTAAGCCCAATTTCTTCTCTAGAATGTCATATTTTCAAATTAGACCGAGCGAGTCTGCCTGCTAAGCACATGAGTTTGAATTCTAAAAACTCAAAAGTCATTGAGTGCTCACTTAGCGAATGACCCGCGCTAAGCGAGGAAGTCAAAACTGCCAAAAATAAGGCTTAACTGCCTTAGGCAGTTACCTTTGTGCAAAAATTTAAAACTTCACTCTCAGCATTTCTGGCATTTTCGCATCATCTCCACTGTGCTCATCTTCTACTATCTGCTTCTTTGTTTCCTTTGTGCTCAATCTTCTCAACAATCCAAGTAATCCTCACTTTACCTTTTAATTTTTGCTATAAACCTTAGGGTAGATGCCTTACTGTAGCTTCTTAAAAATTTTGATTTTATGCTTGGCAATGCTGCTGTTAGATTAGTTGTTAGTAAGCATGTTGTTAGGGGTTTAATTTCACACACAACGTACATGCTTATGTGCCATTTTGATTAGGTTTTAAGGCCTAATAGAGGCCTATGGTAGGGGGCTGAAATGCCCCAAGTTTTCTGGATTTTTCGATGATTTCTCTAAGCGAGTTTGTAAGTTTCTGTTGATTTTCTGGGTTTTTGGATGAACTCGCTTAGCTGGCCCTGTCCCGCTAAGCGCGTTCATTAATTTTGTACATATGTTGAATGTTTGTATGAACTCGCTAAGCCACTACACTTGGGCTTAGCGAGTATTTAAATTTCCAGTTTTTATTTTCAGTTGGTATGAACTCACTAAGCCGGCATGCCGCGCTTAGCGAGTTAGTTTGCTTAGGACAAACTCTTCGAGTCTTTTTGTCTTCTTTGGTGGCTAAGCAAGTCCTCTCGCTAAGCCACTCAACCCTGTTGGCTGAATAAGCCTGGGCTAAGCGAGTTAGTCTCGCTAAGCCTAGGGAATTTGTGATTTTGTTCATGCGCTAAGCGAGTCAGTCTCGCTAAGCCAATTTCTTCTCTGTTTTGTTTATTTTTGGAATTGGGCTTAGCGAGCCTGCTCGCTAAGCCAATTATGTTCTAGAGGTCTATTTAGGCTAAGCGTCTGCTGGCACTAAGCCTGTTTAGTGTGTCGCGCTAAGCGAGCCTGTCTCACTAAGTGCAATTAGCTCTCTGTGAGAGAATAAGGCTTAGCGAGTCATGCTCACTTAGCCACTGTGTTGTTTCAGTTAAGCGAGTGTGTCTTGCTTAGCCAGATTCTTTGTTTTTGTGTTGTCGCGCTAAGCGTGCCCTGCGCGCTAAGCCAGTCTTGTTATTTTCATAAGGCGCGCTAAGCGAGTCAATCTCGCTAAGCGCCCAGTCTGTTTTTCAGTTTTATTTTTTTGTTTTCAGTTGAAATAAAAACCTGTCTAACTTGATTCTTATGCTCATTTTTTATGCAGATGGCCTTCAGGAAGAGGAAAGGCACAGTATCCCAGCCCCATGAGCCCTATGATACCACCAGATTCACTTCTTAAGGGGCCTGGGAACATTATTCACAGAACATTCACTCCCGGAACATTCTTCCAGAGAGGAATGTTAATCTTTTTGTCATAGAATATGACTAATTCTGCCGGGAGCTGATCAGGCGGAACTGGCACAAGGCCTTGACCCAGTTCATGGACAGGCACATTGATGTGGCCCTGGTCAAGGATTTTTACTCGAACCTGTATGACCCTGAAGAAAAATCACCAAAACAGGTTCGAGTCAGAGGGCAGCTAATTAAATTTGATGATGCGTCGCTAAATGCTTTCCTGGAGACACCACCAGTCATTCAGCTAGGGGACTAGTACCCTTCTTATTCTATTTTTTGCAGGTCACGCATCGATCCTCAAGAGCTTGCTTCCAAGCTCTGTATTCCAGGGCACAGATTTGTTCTAAATGCTGAAAGAGCACCCTGGAAGCTCCTGAGGAAGGATCTGATGACGCTAGCCCAGACCTGGAGCATGTTGTCATATTCTAACCTCGCCCCCACTTCTCATACCTCTGATCTGAACATGGATTGGGCGAGGTTAGTTTATGGACTTGTGATGAAGATGGACATGGACGTGGGCTTCCTCATTTCACACCAAATTTCTCAGATGGCCCAGTCCAACTCCTCGAGGCTCGGCTTTCTAGCCCTCATTTCCGCACTCTGCGTGGCCCGAGGAGTATTCTCTGACCTTCGAGTCCCTCAGCCCTGCCATTAATTTGGCATACATAAAGAAGAACTTCTGGAACCTGGATGATCCCACGATTGAATTTCCAAGGACCCGCAAGGAACGGGCTCGAGGATTTGAGGGTCCATCTTCAACTGCTCCCCCTGCTCCTGCTTCCTCAGCACCCGCTCCTTCTCCAGCTCCAGCCCCTTCTACTTCAGCACCACCACTTCCATCAACTCCAATTCAGACCGGCACCTCTGCTCCATCATCATCATCATTCCAGTGTCGATGCTCTTATGTCACCGTTCCTATGTTGCAGAGCATCCACTATGGCTTATGCTTGGTGATGTAGAGTATGCATGACTCGGCTCAGCATCGGCCTTTTATCAGCATGGATGAGTTCATGGCACAGGTGGCCTAGCCAGGAGTCTAGCCTTCTCCTATGGGGGGAGGTGAGGCTTTCGCAGCCTAGGAGCCTCAGCCAGAGCTAGAGGTTGCTCATGAGGCCACTCCACAGGTTTCACATGCTACTTCACCCATCGTGTAGGTCTCTAAGGGTGAAGAAGGCATCGAAGATGTACCACCCTGAAATGTTATTAATTATAAATCGATGTTTGATTGTGTTTACCTTGTTTTTTGAATATATTTTTGACTTGAATGGTTTTAAATATTACTTGAATTAGTCATGTGTGAATTTCTTGATGCGGATGTTGAGTTATGTGGAGTTTTGTTGAGCAAAGTTGAAATTATGAGATTTTAGATTTTTGCCTAAACCTAGTTCAGTAAAATCGTGATCCCGAATGTGTTAACCGTTGGATCATTTTTAAATTTTGTCTAAGGCTTCCTAAGACATTTTCCCACAGTCCGACCGTTGCGACTTTGAAAATAACAACTTTTGGTCTCTCGCTAAGCGCGAATGGCGCGCTAAGCGCAATTCCAATAGAGAGGGAATGGCGCTAAGCGCCCAAAGGTGCGATAAGCCCAAATCCAACAGAGAAGAAGTTGTGCAGAGTGCCCAAAGGTGTGCTAAGCCCAATTCCAATCAGAGAGAAAGTTGCGCTGAGCACCTAAGGGCGCGCTACCCCGCCCTAGTGCAGAGGGGGCTGCGCTAAGCCTAAATTTTTGCGCTAAGCGCAAGAAGTGGACTTCGGCTTAGCGCGACAATCTCGCAAAGCGAAATTTGCAAGTTATAAATATGTCCTCAGTGTGAAAAACAAGATTTTCAGTCTCCTCTTCTCCAAAATTGTCACCCAAACCCTATAACCTCATTTTTCACTACCCAAGACCATCGGTGGCCACCGTGAGCTGCCGTTGCTTGCCGTTGGACCCCCACACCAAGAGGAACACTTTAATCAGAGTGGAATCCTCAGAATCCTCCTCAAAGATTCGGTGGAGAAAATCCCTCAATCCTCCATTTCAAATTTTCTCTGAGGTAATCTTGACTTATAAACCTTCTCCTAGCTAGTTTGAGTTCCTCTTAGTGTCTTATGTGTTGGGTATTGTAATAGGGTGTTTTTACACTTCCTTTGAAAAACCCTAGAGAATGAGACATTGTAAAAGTTATCTTTTTATAACATTGAGGTTATTTTTGTGGCATTCATTGAACCTCGGTCACATTGGCGTGATCGGAATTTCAAAACGATGTTTCCTTTTTGTAGAACCCGAAATACCCCTCAGCCCTTTAGGTTTTGACAGGGGTATTTGACCCCGAATGTTGTCATTGACCTTGCTTTTGAAATCTATATTGAATTTGCTTTTGTCATTGACCTTTCTATAATGAAGATCATGTCAACGTGAATTGATGTTATTATTGATGATTATGTGAATATGAAATGAGGTTGTTGTTGTGGTTGTTGATAACATCATTGAGATGAGATGATGTTTATGTTGAGAATGATATTGAAATGGAATGTTGATGATGTTGGAAATACATTGAGATGTGCATGTTGTGTATGTTCATGGGGGGGTGCAGTGACCTTGTCGGATATCTGAGGGGATGTTTAGGATCTTTAATTCATCCATTGTCTTTGTACTTGATGGTGCTCATGTTCATACGTCGTATGTTGTGTATGTCCATAAGGGGGTGCATTGACCTTGTCGGATGTCCCTGGTAGGGGAAAAATAGAGTGGTTAAAGAGTTTAATCATCTCTAAGGGGATGCTTAGGATCTTTAATTCATCCATGGTCTTTGCACTTGATGGTGTCTATGTTTCATGCCTCATATGACACGGGAAATAGTATAAACTATGGCAGTATGTACTTTGTACTAGGGGGTGCGTCACCTAGTAGGGAACTCCCTTGTGGCCCAGGCTGATCACCGAGGGGGGGGGGGGAGTTACGATGCACAACTGGGTGGCCTAGACAAATACTTCATAGTTTCCCTAAGTGAGGTGTCGTGTGGACACGCTTAGGCTATTTCCTTGGTTGATGGTACGTACCACATTGCATCTAAGAGTTGAGGTCAGGTGCATGCATCATTCGGAGCAGTATTGATTGGATCCATGGATGGATGATGAATAATTGTTGAATGAGGGTGTTGAATAACGAATGTTGTGTAAGCTCATGATGTTTGGCTATGTTTTCTTGCTAATTGTGATTATTTGGATTTAGCATTGGTTCTTTTTATAATGAACTCACCCTTGCAATTTTGTATTGTGTGGTTGATGCCTGTGATGATCGCGAACCTTGTTCGTTGGAGCAGAATGACAGCAGTAGGGTGCAGGAAGTGAGATTTTGTTGAGGAGCCACCGAGCCGACATGATGACGTTGGGATTATTTTGGAAAAGTTGTGTTTTGTTAATCAACTCCTCCATAGTTGGTTCCATGATTCTTTTGTTGAATTAAAGATGTAAATCACAGATTTGAATTATATGTATGAACAAGTTTAATTTCCATTATGTGAATGATGTGTATTGAGTTACTATAGTAATATATATGTATTCACTTAAGTATTGGTGCGTTGTTTGGTGAATGAATATCGAGAAAAGAAGGGAAATTTACTTTCATTTTTGTTATAAGCAAATTAACAGAGTTTTTCATTTAAAGTTTGAAATTTCTCGTGGTTTAGAGTGGTGATATCGTAGCGACGAGGCGGGTCGTTACAGAAGACACCGACTATGCAGTAGATTTATAGGCGGCATATAGTACCTGGGATCCCTGGCCTAAAGCAGCATAGGAGACACCTCAGCAGCCCAGGATACTTCTTCTTCACCTCGTGGCGAGCCTACATTAGCTCAGGACGAGCCTGCACTAGCTTAGGATGATTGTTGACATGACTTTTATTTATTTTTCTGCTTTAGATACATTTTATTTTCAGTTTATCTTTTTAGTAGAGTTTTTTTTATGTTCAGTTATTTAGTTAAAAAAATTTGAAAGTTGTTGAACAGTTTGCACTTTGATTATTATTGCAGTGGTTTGGTTTGATTGAAAATCTTGTGTTAGTTGAATGAATTGGATTGATCAATGGCATGAATTGAGTGAATAGCAATGATTAGATCATATGCTTTGAATAAGTATCCAGTAATTAGAAGAGAAAGAACATGGATTAGAAACATGGTTGAAAATGTTAGTTGGTTTGACAGATTGATTGTGAAGGTAATCACTAGCCATAACTCGGTGAGTGTGTGATCTTTAAATGTGGGAGAACGACTAACATTGAGTACTGATTTTTGCATGAATCTTTGATTACTGAATGAATGCATGAGTATGAAGATGATGAGGTTGTGATTGCTGAATGCATGATTATTATTGCAGTGGTTTGGTTTGATTGGAAATCTTGTGTTTGTTGAATAAATTGGATTGATCAACGGCATGAATAGAGTGAATAGGAATTATTAGATCATATGCTTTGAATAAGTATCCAGTAATTAGAAGAGAAAGAACATGGATTAGAAACATGGTTGAAAATGTTAGTTGGTTTGACAGATTGATTGTGAAGGTAATCACTGGCCACAACCCGGTAAGTGTGTGATCTTTAAATGTGAGAAAACAACTAACATTGAGTATTGATTTTTGCATGAATCTCTGATTACTAAATGAATGCATAAGTATGACGACGATGAAGGCCATGATTGACTGAAATAGCTACTTAGCCAAAAAGCTTACCTTGTGCATGAATGAATTATCCCTTGCACCCGTGTTGAGCTGAAAAGTTGATTGATTGACTTGAACCCTGAGCCTATTAATTGTAATCCCCATCTACCTTGTCTTAGATTGTAGGAGAGCATCATAGTTCAAGGCAAATTTGTCCCAAATTTGGGGGAGTTTATTGGGTGACAGCAATTGTGGTAAGAAGATGACAGCACACACAACAAAATCATTAAGCAGCAAGTAAAAGCTGCTAAAATAAAAATAAAAATAAAAAGAGAAATTCCAAAAATAAAAGCTAAGCTAAGTGCTGTAAATATTGAAAGACAAGTAATAGAAGCTGGAATAAAAGAGAAAAAGGTTGATCTAAGGATGAATGCACTCCTAGAGCTTAAGATTTTTGCATCCAAGAAAAACCATATTGTGTTTGCAGCCCAGCCTCATTACAAGTCAAGAAAAGTCCTTTGGATTTAATTTGTGTGTTTGTGACTGCATGGCATGAGATGAATTGCAAAGATTGAGACTTGTGTTGGTTGTTGTTGAGAAATAGCCTTAAACACTTGTGCTTGAGAGAAACAGTGACCGTGAGGATTTGGCTTGCTGAATCTTCCTTGATATTGTGGAAGCAATGCCTTGCAAGGTTATTTTGATGATGCCAAAGAATCAAGAGTCAAGAAAATTCCAAAGATTCAAGAATGAAGTTTTCAAGAATCAAGATTCAAGAATAATCAAGATCAAGATTCAAGACTCAAGATTCAAGAATCAAGAGAAGAATCAATCAAGATAAGTATTAAAAAAGTTTTTCAAAACATTGAGTAGCACATGAAGTTTTCACAAAATCTTTTACCAAAGAGTTTTACTCTCTAGTAATCGATTACTAGAAGGTAATAATTCTTCAAGTGACTTGTTTCTGAAGATTCTTTCAAAAGTCATAACTTTTTAAGTAATTAGTTTTAAAGGAATTGCTAAGAGTTACAAGTTTTGACTTGAGTCATCAAGAAATTATAAATATGTGACCTTGGCATGAAACATATTCAATCATCTCTTTCAATCAATCTTTCAATATTTTCTTTCATCTCTTTCAACAGATTTTTTCTGATTCATCTTCTCTTCATCTTTCTAAAAGTTTTTGTTCAAAACTTTCTCTTTCAAGAAAATTTTTTTGTTCAAAAACTTGTGCTATTCATCTTTTTCATTCTCTTCTCCCTTTGTCAAAAAGAATTCGACAAGGACTAACCGCCTGAATTCTTTTTGTGTCTCTCTTCTCCCTTTTCCAAAAGAACAAAGGACTAACCGCCTGAATTCTTTTGTGTCTCCCTTCTCCCTTGTCAAAGAATTCAAAACGACACAGTCTGAGAATTCTTTTGATTTTTCCCTTTCCCATAAACAAAAGATTTCAAAGGACTAACCGCCTGAGAATTCTTTTGTTTCCCCCTTCACAAAGTTTCGAAGGACTAACCGCCTGAGAACTTTGTCTTAACACATTGGAGAGTACATCCTTTGTGGTACAAGTAGAGGGTACATCTACTTGGGTTGTTGTGATTGAGAACAAGAGAGGGTACATCTCATGTGGATTAATTCTAGTGGAAGGTACATTCACTAGGTTGTTCAAAGAGAACAAGGGAGGGTACATCCCTTGTGGATCTTTGCTTGTAAAGGACTTTACAAGGTTGAAAAGAAATCTCAAGGACAGCAGGTCGCTTGGGGACTGGATGTAGGCACGAGTTGTTGCCGAACCAGTATAAAACTCTTGTGTTTGTCTTCTTCTTCCCTACACTCTTTAATTTCCACTGTGCACTTTAATTATCACTTTTACTTTTGGTTAAGTTTCAATCATTGTTCTTTACTTTCTTAACTTTGTAGTAAAAGCCTAATTAAATCTAGTAACATTAAGAAGGTTAGATTTTTAATTAGTAAAGGTTCATTAATAATTAATTCAACCCCCCTTCTTAATTATTCCGAGGCCACTTGATCCAACAGATATTTGTCTTGCCTGCTAGCTTATTTCACTTGTGTGCCTAATTATCATGTTCATATCTTTGAAAAGCTGCATATCTTTTGAAAAGCTTTTGATTGAAGCATTGTATGCCACTTGTGTCATGTTACTGAATGCTTGGAAACAAACACAATTTTGAATAACCACTGTGAGCTTGTCACTTGAGGACAAGTGAACTATTCTTTCTTTGCTTGAGGACAAGTGAACTGTTCTTTCTTTGCTTGAGGACAAGCAAAACTATAAATTTGGGGGAGTTTGTTAGTCATCATTTACGACTAACTTTTGTATAGAAAAGTTTTATAAAATGTTTGTCTTTCCCCCAATTTATGGTTCTTTTTGTAGGTTTGTACATATTTTTAGGTTTAGTTTAATTTTTTTCAGTACAAATGCCCAACATTGTGAATTTAATGTGTTTCAACTTCAATTTTAGGTAAAAAGGATGAAATTTGTGAAGGCTTGCAGTTGGTGTCTCGCTAAGCGAGGCTTGTGCGCTTAGCGAGAATCATGCGCTAAGTGAGGCACTCAGCCCGCTTAGCAAGTTGGGAGAATCTGGAGGAGAATCTGAGAAGCATCTGCGCACTCAGCGCGTCATCAGCTCGCTCAACTCGCGCTAAGCACGCCTTACTCGCTCTTCAGATATTTACTAACTTGCGCTAAGCGCGAAAATGGCACTAAGCGAGCCTTTGAGGACAGAAAGCCCTTTTTAAGGCTAAAGTTGGAAAAATCAAGCATATTTTTCATAGAGAGCAGAACAGAGGTGAAAAATAGAGCAAGAAAGCCAAAAACCTCAACTTTCAAGAGGATCTTAGGTTCAGGAGTAATTTCTAGGTTCCTAGAGGTGGAGGAGACATCCCCACCACTGTGTAATCTATTATTTTCTTCTTAAACCCTCATCTTGTAGCTGAAAGGTGCTGCCATGTGATGGAAGGCTAAGTATCTCTATTTGGAAATTCTGCTGGAACTTGATGTAAATTCTTAACTATCTATTTAAAGTTGTTTTATGTGTTCATTGCTTCTATTTGCACTTAATTATTACGTGCTTTTGGTCTGATCACCCATTGGTGTGTAAAGTTAGGATTTTTAGCATTGGAAAATGTATTAATCCTTAGAACTAGATAGAGCAGGGCTAGATAACTGCATTGCTAGACATATAGTGCAAGGTTTTAGTTTTTTATATGCTGTGATTGTAATGTTGTTCGGTTAGGCTAAGTTCGACGAGACATCCGAGAACAAGGTTTAATTAGAATTAGTCCATTCACGCGAGGAATCGGTGTTTGGTATTTTAGTTCTCGGCATAGAACACTGAAATAACATTAAATAGAGAAAAATATTTTAATTACATCAAGCGTTCAGTAGAAGGACCCAACGTTTTAATCGTTTGTTTTCTCTCCCGTTTTGATAAGCGTATTTGTAGTTATTTTAGATTTACAACACATACATCTTTGATTTAATTTTGTTTACATGGCTTTATACCAATGTCTGCTTGTTGAATGAAACTTCACCAAATGAAACAAGTTCCCTGAGTTTGATACTCGGTTTCTTATCGTTTTATTATTACTTTAATGACTCGGTACATTTTCTGATAAAGTTCGAGACTGTCCTAGAGTTCGAACAAGCAGCCACTATCCAAGTACCATAGTGAGTCTCTTGCTTGTAGGCACACCTACAAGACAAAATCAATTAGAGAGAGGCGGTACCTAATTGAGGTTGGGTCTAATGGGGTTAATTTTCATAATTAAATCTTTAGGAATCCAAACACATACCTCTAGGAACATCAAATCTCCTAACACAATATTTATAAGATGTGTGTCCTCTTTTCATGCAATAATGACAAGTCTTTGTTTTAGGCTTACAATGCACTATGTTTTTCTTTTTGGAGACTTTTTTTGGGTTCACCTTTTTGGAGGATGCAAACTTGGTTTTCTTAGAAAAGGGAGTTTGCTTGTTATACCCCAAACCAGTCTTATCGGTAGTATGCTTTTACACACTGAGCAAGTGACAAAGATATTTAAGATATGAAAGCTCAATTTGCCTCTTCATATGTTCTTTGTGGTGATCCTTTTTGAAATTTTCAAACTCAATTTGAAAAGATTTGTAATCATCCATTAAGAGAAGTAAATGCATAAACACAATCAGTGGCTTTATAGCTTGAAACAAGTTTTTCATTTTCTTGTCTCAATAATCTAGTTTACTTTGTGTTAAAGCCAATTTAGTAATATGCAATTTCAGATCGCTTCTCAACTTATTGCTTGAAACAACAAGCCTTTGTGCTTCTTCATGCATTTCATTAAATGATTCCAAAACTTCTTCAAATTCAGAATTTACCTCAGTTTCTTCAATGGTTGAAGAGTCATCCATTGAATCTATCATCAAGCACACATTTGCAACGTCTTCTTCACTAGAAGAGTCAGAGGATGTGGATGAATTGTCTTCCCAAGCTATGTGGGCCTTTTTCTATTTTTTTGTCCTTTTTTCCTTTCTTCTCAGCAAGTTATTTTCTAAGGTAGATAGGACATTCAGATTTGATGTGACCTTGCTTCCCACATTTGAAGCATGTGAAAGGTGTTGTTGTTGCCTTCTGTCTTCTTTGAAGGTTTAGAGAATCTTCTATCTTTGGATCTTTTGAGAAATTTTCCCAACTTCTTCACCATCAGGCTTAAATTCTCTGCATCTTCATCATCACTAGAGCTTTCTTTGCAGTCTTCCTTTGAAGAATTAATTGAGTGCAATTTCTTTTCTTTTCTTTTCTATTTCTTCTGCATGAGATAGTTGAATTAACTCATGTTCATATGCAAGCAATTTTTTGAAGAGAGCTTCCTTTGATATTGATGCTAAGTCCTTGGATTCCTTGATCGCTCTGATCTTTTGTTTCCAAGTTCTTGTAAGACAGTTGAGTATTTTGATGTTTATCTCATCATCTTCAAATGTTTTTCCAAGACCAAGAAGGTAATTCTCAATATGGGTGAATCTTGTTTGAAGTTCTAAAATGGTTTCTCCATTCTTCATTCGAAAAGCTTCATATTTGGATACAAAAGTCTGCTTTCTTGCTCTTCCTACATCTACAGTGCCTTCATGAATGACTTCAAGGATTTTCCATATTTTCTTTGCACTTTTCCATATTCGAAAAAGATTGAGAATGGAGAATTGTACTAAGCAATCACTACGCATGGCTCCAAACTCGAAGGTGGAGGACACATGAAAGAAAACGCAATTCATGGGGCTCCGAAAAAGATTGAAAATGGAGAATTGCACTAAGCAATCACTACGCATGGCTCCAAACTCGAAGGTGGAGGACACATGAACGAAAACGCAATTCATGGGGCTCCGAAAAAGATTGAGAATGGAGAATTGCACTAAGCAATCACTACGCATGGCTCCAAACTCGAAGGTGGAGGACACATGAACGAAAACGCAATTCATGGGGCTCTGAAAAAGATTGAGAATGGAGAATTGCACTAAGCAATCACTACGCATGGCTCCAAACTCGAGGGTGGAGGACACATGAACGAAAACGCAATTCATGGGGCTCTGAAAAAGATTGAGAATGGAGAATTGCACTAAGCAATCACTACGCATGGCTCCAAACTCGAAGGTGGAGGACACATGAACGAAAACGCAATTCATGGGGCTCCGAAAAAAGATTGGCAGGACCGAACGGTCCACCGGGTTTTTCCACCTAAAAGGAAAACATGCTTTTTGCAAAGAAAAATAAATCATTCGCGAGAGCACCACATCTTAGAGAAACAATATACTTGTGCCAAGGGTAATCTTCCTTGTAACCGAGAATGAAGGGCAGGATGTCAACTTTTAGCTTTTAAATGAACATGCCGGGGAAACATCGGGCTAAGCTGAAAATAAATCACTCATAGTGTATAAACTCACACAGGCAAGTGTTTTATCCTATTCCCAAACCATAACTGCACCATGACTCTATTTTGCACACGACTTCTTATCGAATCAAAGATCAAACGTACGATCACGAACCAATAGGATTTTCTCAAGGTTAGTGTTTTTGGAGAGGAAGCTAGGTGTTTCGGTCTTTTCCTCTTTGTTCATGTGGGATGGGATATTGCCAGTCGAGAATGATTTTGAGTGGCAATCTGGCTTGAAGAATTTTTGTCCTCTTTCTTTCATTGATCGAGAATTGCTTCTTTTCCCTTTTCACTTCTTTTTTATCTTTGATCGGGAATCCTTCTTTCCTTTCTTCTGTTCTTTTCTTTATTTTCATCTCTTTTTTCCTTTTTTCTTTATTTCCATTTCTTCCTTTTCTTTCTTTGCACTTTTCCTTCCCCATCCCTTTCTTTGGGAAATCGGGTTTTAGCATTCTATTTGCTCTCCCTTGAGGAGATTCCGCTGTCCTTTGCTTCGGGGAAAAGAATAAGGATTCCCTTTTTTACAGGCCAAGGTTCAAAAAGGTCTAAGGTTATGTTTCAATAGGGTCTTTTATCGTGCGAGCCCAATTTTGATATCTGGGGCAAAACAAATTCGTGTGTCAAGGTGTTGGTCTCGGGTTGAATTTCCACATTATTCCATAAGGCACGCGTGACAATGATGATTTGAAAACAACGTGCAAAATTAGTCATGGCTACAGCCAAGTGGGCCCTCAAGCATCCCGTTTATGGCATTGTGATACTACGGTTGGGAATTTACACAGATAGACCCAACGTTTCCAAGTTATGTTCTTTCATCAGTTCAATGAATTCATCCATCCTTATCTCGGTTCATTCCGGAAAATAAACTCTTAGCATCAGTCCCTTGTTTCCAGAAGATACGTTTGCTCTTTACGAATGATTTATACTTCTTAACTATAACATGTCGACCTTCATGGTCTTTCTTTCTTTTTCCCTTTTTGTTTTATTTTTATATATTCACAAAATTATACACCTGTGGTCCTTTATGAGGAAAACCTTTCTTTGTACATCTATATTCTTCTATATGACAACATTTTTATGTACACGCATTGGAACTCTTTCTCTTTACGTCACACGGTCTATATACAAACCCTATTTACGTTCAAAGATTTTTTCATTTTTCCCAACACACACTTATGATTCATACAAAAGTTTCTTCATATACACTCGTTACTCACACACACAAGAATTCCTTTCCACGCATCATTTACACACATAAAAATCTTTTTATGCACACTTTCCTTTTACACATATATATATGAATAAAAACCTTTTTCTTTTCTTTATGAACATGACTTTTATTCACAACGCTTCTCTCTTTTTATTAGGATTTTTGGTTCATTTTATTTTTTAGGATGATGTTCCTAAATGAAAAAACTCTACACGGTTCCGGAATTTCAACAAACATTATTGACAACAACGAAACAAGTACCGACATAACAACTTAAATGATATGTATGTACAAAACAAAAGTCAAAACATGAAACAAACGTTAGTCCCTTAGTCAAACAAAAATATATACCAGGAAAAATAGAAACAAAAGGAAACATGGATCAAGGGATCTCCCAATCATGTGGCCCCGCTTCCTCCTAAGAAATCAAGTAAATCGGTCATCTCCTCGTCCTCGCGGGCCTCATCTGCCTCGTCGGGAGCCTCTGCTGGTGCCTCTCCTGCCCGGGCCTCAGGCCAATCTCCAAGCCATGCGACCTCTGCCCTAAACTGGTCCGGAGTAGGGCACGGAAAAAGAAGTAAAACCCTGGCTCTGCAGGCTGAGGCTCATCTGGTAAAGACAATCATGGGTCTGTACATGAGCCCGGTGGTTGGCCGCCTGCTGGCGAACCAAATGCCGTAAATAATGCTATGTATCAAACGATTCAGCTGGACCAGCCTGATAAGGTGGCGGCGCGTCTGCGGCCTGTGGAGCATCCCCCTAGGCCTATCTCTGCACACAATACTTCTCAATAAAAGCTCGGGTGATGGGCGGCCGAATCACCTTGCTAGGTGCGACGGGGACTCCGAACGAATGGCAGAGTCCTGTGATCAAGGCGGGAAATCCCAGGGCCCTGTTGGACTTATCCGGGTCCAGAGGGTGTCTGGTAGGCGCCATACCTGCAAATATATAGATGGCATTAGCGATTAACTGAGCCACGTGAATGCTCATCCGCGTCAGGATGGCGTACACCAGCTGACACTTCGGCAGGGGGAGGTCGGAATTATGATCGCTGGGCTGGATGTTGCTGAGCAGCAAAATCATCCAGATCTGAGTCAGGGTGGTCATGTTGGTGCGCATGATCCGCACCCGTCTCCCGGCAGCGGTCCGGGCAAAATCCTGCCCCGGTATACATAGCAAATGGGCGATGGCCTCCTCATCGAACCCATCAGACCGGTTCCTCCTCTGGCCATACTCGCACTCCTGACCCTCTTCCAGCACTAAAGGATATCCCAGGAGCTGGCCGATAGCATCTGCATCAAACGGGATCCACTGACCCCTCACCCAGGACCTCATATCTCGCACGCCCTCCTCTGTAGGCCAAGCATTGGCATAAAATTCGAGGACTATGTCTGGATCGAACTTGGCCATGGGGGTGACCAGTGATGCCCACTGCCGGCGAACTATCTCCTCCTGGAAATCGGTATACTCATCGTCCCTGAGCTGGACGCGTCGCTCCCGGAGAAATGACCATCCCTTGATGGCCTCGAAGCGCTGCTGGTGTTCAGCGCTCCTAAAGCGGTGACTATCATACTCGGGAGCGGAACTAGTTCCTTCGGCCGCTTTATCCTTCCTGGATCTCTTTGAGGCAAGTTTCCTCGGGGCCATTTCCTGCGAGAACAAACATTTAGAAGTTATTTTTACAAGATAATGCTTATCTTAACGCAAAAAAACGTCATGCTAATCCCCCCGGTTTAGAACGGACTCATGCGCACGTTTAAAGTAACACATTTATGCACATGCGTATGTGTGGAATATCCTACTATTAATCAACATAGAGGCCATCCAACACATTCTAGTTGTCATACATATATATATGCATTTGAAAAGAACACACACTCTCACGCTCAAAGCATTGCGTCAAAATTTACACTTAACTATGTCCTAAACATTTGCTATTTACAAACTACCTACATATGTTTGAAATATATATCATAAAATTTTTTTTTCACTCACATTTATTCATATTGGCAAGCTATTTACATTATGCACACACTTGCATTCAAAAGGGAATTTCATGCTATCATACATTCATTTAGGAAGACAATCATTCACACTTTGCTAGGAATTTCATGCTCCTTATATTTACCTATTGTCGCAACCTACCCTTCGGCGGGAGGGCGACGCGAGACTCGCGGGATGCGTGTTCCACGAAAGGAATACGCGCGGAGTCGCCACCAACGTTTATTTGAGGAAAACGTCGGAAAAACCGGAAAAGACGCGATCTACGAACTTTTAAGTGAAAGGTTCGGGAGTTGTATTTACGCACGGGGAAGGTATTAGCACCCCACACGTCCGCCCCAAGGGACGGCAGCCTTTAATCGAATGTGCAAACATGACTTTGATTTTTACGTTCCTTTTTATGTCCTTATATCCTTTTATACCCTTTTTATATTTTTCCCTTTTTTGTGGTCGACAAGGGTGTTTCCCTTTGCTCCTACGTATTCCTCAATTTGGGATGAGAAAATCAGACCTACGTAGTTCTTTTTTATCAAGTGATTCTTTTTTACTTTAAGAGGTGATCATTTTAAGGCGTTGGACCTTAAAAATGATCCATTTTACTTAGTGAGGAAATGAAATGACAAACTTCAAAAGCCTATTTTTTATGGACGAGCTTGACTAGGCGAATTGATTTTAGCCTTTAGTTTCACTTTAGTTATTAATTAATTCGATTAAGAATGAGAAATCCCAAAGAGAAAACGTCCACTTGATTTTCCGCTTTATTTTACTAAAAGATGTCTTTTTGATTATTATATTATTTTTTACCTCTTTTTGATTTCCAACGTGGTTACGGCACGACCGAACGGTCGGAATTTATTTTAACCGAAGTTAATGGATAATACAATTCAAACGTTCGGTGGAAATTTATTTTATTTTTAAGTTAAGCGAGAAATGACTTAAGTAAAATGGCTTAAGCACGTCAACAGGGGGTATAAAAAGTAAACAAAACGAGAATAAAAATGCACGAAACACAATGTGGACCACTACGGGCACATAGAATGAATCGAAAAGCTTGGTTCGAGGTACTTACCCGTTGAAGATCGAAGAACGATGAAGAACGAATGAAGAACGTCGAAGAACGGTTGAAATCTTTGCGAAATTCCTCACGGAAAACGTTACGGAAACGTTTCGGAAGCGCCTCGGCTTAGATTTTCTTCACGGAAACAATTTTTCCAAGCAAATTCGAAAGAGAGAGAAGTGCCTAAGGGGCTGAACCCCTTCCTTCTTGCCTTCCTCCCCTATTTATAGCAAAATAGGGGAGGTGGTTGCCGCCCAGCTCGCCCAGGCGAGCAGGGTTGCTTCCTCCAGAAGCAACCGCCTTCTGGAGGAATATTCCGGAGGGCCCAAGTGGGCCTGGGTGCTATTTGCACCCCCATTTTTACTAAGTACACCCCCCTCTGCTGTTTTTTGGTGATTCTTTTTTCGTAAAGTTACGGAAACTTACGAATTTCGTAACGATACTTGTTTTCTTTCCGTAATGTTACGGAACCTTGCGGATTACATAATCATCCCCTTTTTGACTTACGGAATGTTACGGAACCTCACTTAATTATGCAACGATGCTTCCATTTGATTTCCGGTGTGTCACGGAAACTTACGGATTGTGCATCAATATTTTTTTGGTTTTTCGGCATGTCCTGGAATTTCACAAATTGCCTAATGATGGGTGCCAAGCACCTCACGAGGACCAAAGAATGGTCGCACGTCATCGAGCAAAGGTCCCCGGACGAAATTAGGGTATGACAGTTGCCCCTCTTTACTTGTCTTTTATTGGAGATAAAAGGAAAGTAAAGATAAGACACTAATTTCGTTCCTCTCGATTTGACGAGAGTCGCAGGTGACCATAAAATCTCCACATGCAAATGACTTGTTGTTCCCAAAATTTCACAAATTGCCTAATGATGGGTGCCAAGCACCTCACAAGGACCAAAGAATGGTCGCTTGTCATCAAGCAAAGGTCCCCGAAAATCAGTGTATGACACTAATTTCGTTCCTCTCGGTTGACGAGAGTCGCGGGTGACCATGACTCGTCGCTCCTAGAATTTCACAAATTGCCTAATGATGGATGCCAAGCACCTCACAAGGACCAAAGAATGGTCGCATGTCATCAAGCAAAGGTCCCCGAAAATCAGTGTATGACACTAATTTCGCTCCTCTCGGTTGACGAGAGTCGCGGGCGACCATGAAATTTCCGCATGTAAATGACTTGTTGTTCCCGGAGGAACAAAAGGTGCAGAAGACCATGTCAGCCTCTGCATGCTATCAAGCGTTCTATCTTACAGATAGCAAAAGAATGTTTATACGGATAACCACTCGGGTATTTCCGCGTATCATCGGGCCCGCCGCCTCTGGATGATACAAGGGTGCAGAATGACCAAACTTGGTCTCTGCTTGTCATCGGGCCCGCCGCCTCTGGATGACAAATGGGTGCGAATAACCGTAAGGTATCTCCGCGTATCATCGGGCCCGCCGCCTCTGGATGATACAAGGGTGCAGAATGACCAAACTTGGTCTCTGCTTGTCATCGGGCCCGCCGCCTCTGGATGACAAAAGGGTGCGAATAACCGTAAGGTATCTCCGCGTATCATCGGGCCCGCCGCCTCTGGATGATACAAGGGTGCAGAATGACCAAACTTGGTCTCTGCTTGTCATCGGGCCCGCCGCCTCTGGATGACAAAAGGGTGCGGATAACCGTAAGGTATCTCCGCGTATCATCGGGCCCGCCGCCTCTGGATGATACAAGGGTGCAGAATGACCAAACTTGGTCTTTGCTTGTCATCGGGCCCGCCGCCTCTGGATGACAAAAGGGTGCGAATAACCGTAAGGTATCTCCGCGTATCATCGGGCCCGCCGCCTCTGGATGATACAAGGGTGTAGAATGACCAAACTTGGTCTCTGCTTGTCATCGGGCCCGCCGCCTCTGGATGACAAAAGGGTGCGAATAACCGTAAGGTATCTCCGCGTATCATCGGGCCCGCCGCCTCTGGATGATACAAGGGTGCAGAATGACCAAACTTGGTCTCTGCTTGTCATCGGGCCCGCCGCCTCTGGATGACAAAAGGGTGCGGATAACCGTAAGGTATCTCCACGTATCATCGGGCCTGCCGCCTCTGGATGATATCGAGGGTGCAGAATGACCAAACTTGGTCTCTGCTTGTCATCGGGCCCGCCGCCTCTGGATGACAAAAGGGTGCGGATAACCGTAAGGTATCTCCGCGTATCATCAGGCTCGCCGCCTCTGGATGATACAAGGGTGCAGAATGACCAAACTTGGTCTTTGCTTGTCATCGGGCCCGCCGCCTCTGGATGACAAAAGGGTGCGAATAACCGTAAGGTATCTCCGCGTATCATCGGGCCCGCCGCCTCTGGATGATACAAGGGTGCAGAATGACCAAACTTGGTCTCTGCTTGTCATCGGGCCCGCCGCCTCTGGATGACAAAAGGGTGCGGATAACCGTAAGGTATCTCCGCGTATCATCGGGCCCGCCGCCTCTGGATGATACAAGGGTGCAGAATGACCAAACTTGGTCTCTGCTTGTCATCGGGCCCGCCGCCTCTGGATGACAAAAGGGTGCGAATAACCGTAAGGTATCTCCGCATATCATCGGGCCCGCCGCCTCTGGATAATACAAGGGTGCAGAATGACCAAACTTGGTCTCTGCTTGTCATCGGGCCCGCCGCCTCTGGATGACAAAAGGGTGCGGATAACCGTAAGGTATCTCCGCGTATCATCGGGCCCGCCGCCTCTGGATGATACAAGGGTGCACGTCATATGACCTCAGGGTCAGTATGACAAAGATTATGGGGCGGCCGACAAAAGCAAGGCTCTTGCTCCTACGTATCCTCCAATGAGGAACTCAGACCTACGTAGTTCTGGATAACTTGTGAGACTTGAAAAAGTCTCGGTGTTTTCTCCACTAAAACGCAAACATGCTTTAGCAAAGAGACAAATATTCCAACTGATTAGAGCAGCATATGCCTTTTTGAGTGAAAAACAATGCGTCTACCGGGGAAGGAGAGTATGTTGATGAAATTTTCTCATAACCATAAATGAGATTTTGGATGTTAGCATTTCGTTTCTAAATGACCATTTAGAGGAAACACTGGGTTCGACAAAAATAGAAGAAAATCACTCAAAGTGTATCAATCTCGCACAGGTAAGTGTTTCATCCTAATTCCGAACCATAGATATGTCATGACTTGACTTTGCAAATTATTTCCTATCAAATCAAAAATTACATGCGTGATCATGGATCAATAGGGCTTCCCTTGGGAATGGGTTCTTTTGGTGGGTTTTTCGGCTTTTGTGTGTTTTTGCCCCTTTTCCTTTTCTGTTTTGGTTTCGCGCGAGGCGAACAAGTCTCCGACGCACAGGATTTTGGTTGGTAATCAAAGGGAGAAGACCACTTTAAGTCATGGTTTCCTTTTCTTTCTTTTGTTCATTTGGTGACAATTCTGTATTGTTCAGATATTGTCTGGTCAAAAGACCTTTCTGCACATTTCTTCTAGTTTCTTTGATCAAGAACTTTCTTTCCTTCCTTTTTTTACTTTCTCCCATTCTTTGGTTGGGAATTTTCTTTCTTTTCTTTTTGCTTTCTCCCACTCTTTGATTGGGAATTTCCTTTCTTTTCTTTTTGCTTTCTCCCACTCTTTGATTGGGAATTTTCCTTCTTTTCTTTTTTGCTTCCGAGGGTAAGGATTGACATTCTCACCCTAGGTCAAGGTTTATGGTGAGTCAGGATTTTGGCTCAAGGTTTGTAGAATGGCTAAACATGATACATGTCGGGGTTTGGTTTGGTTCAAGGATAAAAGGGATGCCCCACACTATTTCCATGACACAAATGCAAAAATGATGATTTGGAAATTTTATGCAAAACTGGCCACGCATGCACCTATGTGGACACTCAAGTGTCAAATTTTTATGGTCATGTGATGCTAGGGCTCAGGATTCATTTCCTCTATTTTAAATCAACCCAATGTTTCCAAAATATGTTCTTTTATCAATTTGTGCATTCATCCGAGTCCATTTCGGGCGTCTGGGAAAATCTTCACAGCATTCACCCTTCAGGTGTATACACATTTTTTCAAAAACTAGTTATGATCAGCGAATGTTTCTTCAAAGAAAAGTTGGAAGTGATCTCTTTCAAAAGCATGTTGGTTTTTTTAGCTAGATAACTTATTTTTTTCTTTTTTCTCCTTCTTTTTTTTTTATTATTATCATTTGTTTATTTCTTTTTCTTGTTTGTTTTTTTTTTTTCTTCCTTTTTTTTCATGAGGTATTTTGCTACCTAAACATGTGCATATTTTTGTGAGGTATTTTTGCTATATACATGCATATCCAAGGTATCTTGCCACCTAAACATACATATATATGTTTTGTGAGGTATTTTTTGTTTACATACACGCACATCTAAGGTATCTCTCTACCTAAACATACATATATATATTTTGTGAAGTATTTTTTTGTTTACATACATGCATATCTAAGGTATCTTTCTACCTAAACATACATATATATATTTTGTGAAGTGTTTTTTTTGTTTACATACATGCATATCTAAGGTATTTTCACTACCTAAACATACATATATATATTTTGTGAGGTATGACTACCTTCCGAGCTTGCGCTTGTTTTATTTAAATCCCCAGGATCATGAGCAACTAGGTGCATCCTACTATAAAAAGTGATCAAATAACAAGCATAGATTCAAAAGGTACTAGGTTGCCTCCTAGTAGCGCTTCTTTAACGTCTTTAGCTGGACGCCTTATGACTTGTCGGTCACTGACCTAGTACTTTGCTTACCTTTGGCTTTGGACTTGGTCGCCTATGGGTCGGCCATGTGTCGTAGGCAACGCTCTAACTTTTTTGTGGATGAGCAGAGGTGAACTCTAAAGGTGGTGGCGGTGCGTCTATTGCCCGCTACCGGCCATCCTAATGCTACTGTGGTGTCTCGCCCTGCGTCTGCCTGGGGGCGCAGTACTTCTTGATGAAAGCTCGATTAGTAGGGGGCCTGATGCCCTTGCTGGAGGTGACAGGTACTCCGTAGAACTGACAGAGACCCGTAATTAGAGCTTGACAACTCCAAGACCCTGTTGGACTTCTTCGGGTCCACTGGGTGTCTTGCAGGCTCAATCCCTGCAAACAATAGATGAAATCAGAAATCAGTTGAGCGATGTGCATACTTACCTATGATGACGTGACCTTGCCGGGGGGGTACGGGCACCCTGTAGGACTGATAGAGGCCCGTAACCAGAGCTGGAAACCCCAGGGCCCTGTTGGACTTCTTCAGGTTCACTGGGTGTCTTTGTGGGTGCGATCCCTGCAAACAAATAAATGGTATCAGAAATCAGTTGAACCATATGCATACTTACCCATGTCGGGACGGCACAGACCAACTGATACTTCCGCAGGGGGAGATTGGCATTGCGGTCGCTGGGCAGAATGTTGCTAAGTAGCAATGTCATCTATATTTGTGTAAGAGTGGTCATGTTGGTGCGCATGGTCCGCACACTTCTCTTTGCAGCGGCACGGGTGAAATCTTGCCCCAGTATGCATAGTAGCTGTGTGATAGCCTCCCTCTCTGGTTGTGCTCGCACAGTTGGCCCTCCTCCAATATCAGGGGGTGGCCCAGGAACCGTTAAAAGGAAACTACTGGTCCCTTAACCGGGAGTGCAAGTCTCGGTTAAGCATTTAAGGACAGAGGACCTTAAATTATCTTAAGGTGTGGATATGGAGCCCACTGAAAGTGAGGACGCGTAGTCCTCTAAAGGCGAGAGCGTGTAGCCCTCTAAAGTTCAGGACGTGTCGCCTTTCGAAGGCGAGGGAGTGTAGTCCTATGATGGCAAGGACGTGCAATCCTCTAAAGGTGAGGGCATGCCCCCCTTTGAAAATGGGGAACATGTAGTCCTCTGATGGCGAGGACGTGTAGTCCTCTAAAGGTGAGGACGTGTAGTCCTCTGAAGGTGAGGACGTGTAGCCCTACAAAGGGGAAGGCACATGACCCTTTGACGGCGAGGACGTGTAGTCCTCTGAAGTTGAAGGTACATGACCCTTTGAAGGCGAGGACGTGTAGTCCTCTGAAGGTGAAGGTAACTAGTACCCAAGGTAAGGGCGTGTAGCCCTCTCAAGGCGAGGACTTATAGTCCTCTGGAGGTGAGGGCGTGCAGCCCTCTGGTGGTGAGGACGTGTAGTCCTCTAACGGTAAGGGCGTGCAGCCCTCTGATGGTGAGGACGTGTAGTCCTCTCAAGGCGAGGACGTGTAGTCCTCTGACGGTGAGGGTAACTAGTACCCAAGGTGAGGGCGTGTAGCCCTCTCAAGGCGAGGACATGTAGTCCTCTTGAGGTGAGGGCGTGCAGTCCTCTGATGGTGAGGACGTGTAGTCCTCTAACGGTGAGGGTAACTAGTACCCAAGGTGAGGGCGTGTAGCCCTCTCAAGGCGAGGACATGTAGTCCTCTGGAGGTAAGGGCGTGCAGCCCTCTGATGGTGAGGACGTGTAGTCCTCTCAAGGCGAGGACGTGTAGTCCTCTGACGGTGAGGGTAACTAGTACCCAAGGTGAGGGCGTGTAGCCCTCTCAAGGCGAGGACATGTAGTCCTCTTAAGGTGAGGGCATGCAGCCCTCTGATGGTGAGGACGTGTAGTCCTCTCAAGGCGAGGACGTGTAGTCCTCTCAACGGTGAGGGTAACTAGTACCCAAGGTGAGGGCGTGTAGCCCTCTCAAGGCGAGGACATGTAGTCCTCTGGAGGTAAGGGCGTGCAGCCCTCTGATGGTGAGGACGTGTAGTCCTCTCAAGGCGAGGACGTGTAGTCCTCTGACGGTGAGGGTAACTAGTACCCAAGGTGAGGGCGTGTAGCCCTCTCAAGGCGAGGACATGTAGTCCTCTGGAGGTGAGGGCATGCAGCCCTCTGATGGTGAGGACGTGTAGTCCTCTCAAGGCGAGGACGTGTAGTCCTCTGACGGTGAGGGTAACTAGTACCCAAGGTGAGGGCGCGTAGCCCTCTCAAGGCGAGGACATGTAGTCCTCTGGAGGTGAGGGCATGCAGCCCTCTGATGGTGAGGACGTGTAGTCCTCTCAACGGTGAGGGTAACTAGTACCCAAGGTGAGGGCGTGTAGCCCTCTCAAGGCGAGGACATGTAGTCCTCTGGAGGTAAGGGCGTGCAGCCCTCTGATGGTGAGGACGTGTAGTCCTCTCAAGGCGAGGACGTGTAGTCCTCTGACGGTGAGGGTAACTAGTACCCAAGGTGAGGGCGTGTAGCCCTCTCAAGGCGAGGACATGTAGTCCTCTGAAGGTGAGGGCGTGCAGCCCTCTGTTGGCGAGGACGTGTAGTCCTCTAAAAGCGAGGACGTGTAGTCCTCTCAACGGTGAGGGTAACTAGTACCCAAGGTGAGGGCGTGTAGCCCTCTCAAGGCGAGGACATGTAGTCCTCTGAAGGTGAGGGCGTGCAGCCCTCTGTTGGCGAGGACGTGTAGTCCTCTAAAAGTGATAGGTACAAGTACCCAAGGGTCCACCCTTATGAGAAAGCAAGAGATCGACTCATCGAGAGGGCCGGTCATCCGAAATCCACAAGATTTGGACATTAGATGTAGGAAATCTATGCAGTTAACATGATTTTTAGGGATGCAGATGCATGCAACCTTTGTCTTGAAATGCGGTAAATGCAGACTTCATATGAAACAATGCAATGTAATGGAAAGTTTGTACAACGTTCATGACATTCTTTCCCTATTTTGTGATTTTGATTTTGAATTAATTTTTTTTTTGGAAAACACAGATTGACTGCCCTTTTGAAAAAGGTGATAATTCATGCAACCTCATCCTATCTTTTTGCAAATCTCTCCGGGAACTCCCTCAGAGTGTATGTTCTTTTTGATTTAGTCACTTGACCGTTTTGGAGTGACGGGAATGGAGTCGTTTGATAATTAATCAATCTATTGAAATTCCAGGGCTTGTCCCCTTTTTTTTTGTTAAAAACCTCGATGGGTGAGAACTTTTGATCGGCCCCTATGTTCACTTGAGGCTCATGAACGGTGCCCCTCATTGCCCCAGTGTAAGGCTTTGAGGTACCAATCGTTGTCTTTCGTCATGACCTTGTAGGAGGGAACCTATTGGGTGAGAACTTCTAATCTGCCCCTAGGTTCGCTTGAGGTTTTTGCATGGTGCCTTTCGTTGCCCCAGTGTAGGACTTAGAGGTACCAAGTGCTGTCTTGTTTTCACGACCTCGTAGTGAGGAAGAATGAAAGAAGCAGTTGATTCTTGCAAAAAGAATTTTCCAAGGACGAGAAATAGTTGAAGGATCTTTCAGTTGATGGATTAAGTCAAATGACTCCTATGTAGAAGCAAGATGTTTTGATGTCTAAAGGATCAAGTGCTTCTAAGTTTTATTCAAGACAAGAATCCAAGAAAATCAAGATATATGATCAAGTTGATCTCTAGAATCTTAGGAAGAAGTTTCCAAATTGAAGAAGCAAAAGGTTTGACCAAGGAATTCTATCCTTTCAAATTGAGATTTGCTCTCTGGTAATCGATTACCAGCAGTTTGAAAATGTTTTAATTCAAATTTTTAAAACCTGTAATCGATTACATAAGTCTTGTAATTGATTACCAGAGGGGATTTTCAGAAAATAATTTCCAAGAGACACATCTATTCAAATGTTTTATGAACGGCCATTCAAATGTTTTAAAGAGAGTTTTCATTGCCCAAACAGTTTTATCCTCTCGAAAGATCAAGACTTTTTCTGAACTGAAATGTCTCATCCTCTCAAAAAGATTCCTTGGTCAACCACTTGCATATTCAATAAGGAATTTTTGATTGATCTTCATTTTAAAATCTACCTCTTTTAAGAGAGATCTCTTCTTCTCTTCTTCTTATTTCTGAAAAGGGATTAAGAGATCGTGGGTCTCTTGTTGTAGGGGATTCCTGAACACAAGGGAAAGGTTATCCCTGTGAGCATCCGAAAAGAGAGAGTGAAAGTTTAATTGGGGAATAATCTTCGTATCTTAATTCAACCCCCCCTTTTCTTAAGGTAACTAAGGCCATTTATCCAACATCCTATTCTTGATAACTCACTTCTCTCTAAGAGGACAAACTTTCCAAAATGATGTAATGAGGTCACATGAATGTCTTGAAAACACAGTCAATCAAATGCTTTTTTCTTTTTCTTTTGAACCTTTTTTATTATTTTTATTTTTATTTTTTTTTATTTTTTATTTTTATTTCTGAAATTATTTGTTTTGAACTTTTTTTTGTTGTTCTACGGCAGCCCCGCCAACGTGCAAGACGAGTAACCTCTGATTGAACAGTCTTAAAAGTCAACACTCAGGAGCGCAGGTCGCTTGAGCAAACAGACCAATGGCTTGCACCCACATTCCAGTGAAAGTTGAATAAGCAAACATGCGTTTGGGAGAGGATGAGGGACAAAGATATCAACTTCATCCATTTCATTTAACATTGTAACTATGGTTTACAATGATGGCATAAACTTGAAAATCCTGATGAGTCATAACAACAGCTTCCAGAATTGCCCCATGTATGGTGTTGCTTGTCAATGTTAGGATTCAACAAGCGATTCTCCTCAAATTTCAGCCAGCCCGTATCAATTAGACTTCACACTTTATGCTTCGGGGTCATACAATGCTCAATGGAATGCCCCGGGGCTCCTCCATGATAAGCACACGTTGCGTTCGAGTCGTATCCTTAGAAAAATGGAGGTTGAGGAACCTTGGTTGGGGTTATGGCTACCTTTGAATTATTGAGTGGATATGGGATCAAGTTTAGCATATGACAACAGAATTTGGGGTGAACCCTACGGGCTTTTTGCTGCAAAATTCCTTTTTGTTGGTGTTTTTTTTTTTTTTTTTTTTTTTTTTTTGGTTTGTGCTAAAGGTGGTCTTCGTCATTGGAAGTGCGGTAGACAGACTTTGTGGTTGATTTAGGGATGGCCTTTGTGGATAACTGGGTGGTGGGTAAGGAGGAGGTTTGTTATTGGCTGAGTAATGACATTGTTGGGTTGGTGGGAAACTTGGCCGTATAGGAATGGCAATCACAGCATGGGTTTCTCCCTCTTTCTCACCCTCTTCATTTGCCCCAGTTTTCTCAGTCGTCCTAGTAGGATGATCAAATTTGCCTCTTTTCGGACCCACATCGATCCTTTCACTGGCGAAGACCAAATCCGCAAAGCTTTGAGGGCGCGTAGCCCACCATCTTTTCATAGTAGAGTATCGATAATGTGTCTACCATCACGATCATCGTCTCCCTTTCCATCATTGGGGGTACCACCTGGGCCGCCAGATCCCTCCACCTTTTGGGCGTGTTCTTTGAAAGATCCGTCCCCCTTTTTTGCAAATGTTCTGTAGTTGCATCCTATCCGGAACCATATCAAAATTGTACTGATACTGCCTAACAAAGGCAACCATTAGGTCCTTCCAAGAATGGACTCGGGAAGATTCCAAGTTAGTGTACCAGGTAACAGCTACCCCAGTAAGACTTTCTTGGAAGGAATGTATTAGCAATTCCTCATCTTTTGCGTATTCCCCCATCTTCTGACAATACATCTTTAGATGGTTCTTGGGACAAGTAGTCCCCTTGTACTTGTCAAGGTCCAGCACCTTGAACTTGGGAGGGGTGATGATATTGGGTGCTAGGAACAACTCTTTTAGGTTAGCAAAGGCATAATCTTCACCTCCTTCAATGGCCCTGAGCCTTTCCTCTAGATGATCCAACTTTCCCATTTCTGCCATAGCATGAGGGTTTTTACTTGTCGTGGAATGCAAGAGGTGTAGTTGTGGGTGATACTGAGGGCCTTCCAAAGGGTTTTGTAGGGGTATACCACCAACTGCTTGCCCTTCCGTGGCATATCCGAGGCAAGGCTCGAAGTCGGCTAGATTGTGGTGGGGAATTTCATGGGTCTCTTCCACGGTTTAAGAGACATGTGCATGATCAGTTTGGGGTTGCTGGCTTTCAATGGGTATAGGAGTGGAGTTATTGACATTCTTATTGGGAGTGTACGCCACATTGGGTGGCGTATAGTTGAGAGGCAAGCCATATGACGGGAAGGCATGCTCGTTTTGAATTTGCACATCATGGGGGCCGCCCGTACTTCCCAAATCTTTGCCTACCATATCTGAGGTTGGATGATTCATTCGGTTGATGCCGGATGGGGACGTCGGGTTCACCTTAGCAACAACGCTGGTAACGGCAATTGTAACCGCATTGGCTTCCATTATCTTCTTCACGCTCATCATGGCCTCCATCATTGTGGCCATTTTCTCTTTAATGGCCTCCATGTCGGCCTTCATCTTCTCTTGTATCTCCTCTACTTCACCCATTACTCTAGCTCTAGCACGAGTTCAGCAAGGGCGCCGTAAAGCGTGTCCTTTTCTTTTTGATAACAATGATTAAGTTCATTTTATTTTATTTTATTTTATTTTTCAAGGAAAGAATGCAATGAGCAATGCAACCGATGAAAAGCATGGATGCATGCGAATGATGTACAGTTGAAGTATTGCGAGTTTTTACGCAGGATATGGGGTTGAATCAATTTATATTTTCAACATGGTCCATGACATCTTTGTCAAGGTGAAACTGGAAGTAACAAGGACATCAACAATCCTAAATATGTTTGGCAGTAGACGAAGCAGTGATGTGACTCGATTCATCTTTTGCCCCAATTTTGCAAGACGGTTACTTCCATATTTCAACTTGACTTGATGAACCTTTTTATAAAAGCATGAGCTTGGTTCAACCCTATAATCCAAGGAATGGCAATTCTGATCGCCAATATTTCAACAACATCTCATAGGGATGAATGACTCGGGCATACTTTAAGCTATGCATGGAAAATGTAATTATGAAATTGAGATGCCCGAAGAAACACCATTTCCTAGTTAACCATGCATTAGGTACCATGTTCAATTATTTTGTTTTGTTGTTGTGAAACGGGTTTATGATCCCAACATGGTTGGCTCATGGTGCCTAACACATGCAACTAAGAATGTAGTGTGAAGTTTCACGCTTCCCCTTTTTTGTTTTTGTAGAGGAAAACACAAGGATGAGCAAACATGAAAACAAATGGTATGCAATTTTGCAGATCAAAAAGTTTGTTGAACGCATATGCATGATGATGCCATGACTCATGCAAAATGTGAGGCTGGAATATGATAACGGACAAATGCAGGAACGATATGTTCATTATGATGTTATGAAGAGATGCTTATGCGATGCATGATATGAATGCATTTTACGGACACGAGAGCCCAGAAAATTATCTCTTCTTACTTGCGCATTTGGGGGCGCAGTGCCCCATGTGTACAATTAAGAAGGTGATATGGACCTTCCGGCTTCCCGTGACAAAGGACGAGACCAACATACAATGCATGCTAGAGATAAAATGTGGGAGTGACTTGATTCGCACTGATTTTTGGAGTAAAAACGTGGGATAAACTCATTTTATTCAAAAAGTTATAACTAGTCAAGATCTGAGCGACAATACAAACTTCCTAGCGGTTTCTAATCATATGGTCCATTAAGTCTATCATATGTTGACAATAGCTGAGAAGTCCGTGGATCTTCTTGGGGGCGGAGTAGGTGTCCGCCATTGCTTTGGCCTTGGCTAGCAATCGGGGAAGTTCTTGACTCCTGTTCAAAGTAAGAGCAAATCGGTCCGTCCACATTGTTGCCTCTTGGTGCCATGAATCAATTACCCTCTCCCTTGCTTCGCTTTCTGCTGATATCTTGGCGTACTCATCCTCTAGCCTTTGCTCGTGAGTCGCCGCTAGATTTAGCTTCTCTTTGCACTCATCGATGACGGCCCACATATTCCCTTCAGTCTCGCTTAACTGTTGGGACAAATTTCTTTTCGACCTAAGGTAAGCCTTTAGCTCGTCCTTCAAGATCATGCCTTTGACCCGTGATGATTCCTTTCGCCTCTTCGGAGCTTGAGCTTACTATTGCTGCCCTATAAAGCCCCTCAAAACTTTGCTGGCACGTGTTCTTCCTTTCGGGCCTTCTTGGTTTCTCGTTCCAAGGCTTCAGCGGTGGCCATATTGACGTCCCTTAGTTCATCATACTCTTTTCAGACTTTGATGGCTATGGACTTGAACTTCTCTTCGACTACTCGGGCTCTTTCAAGCTCTGCCTTTAGGGCTTGTACCTCATCACTTTCTTCCGAAGCTTTAACCTCATCGTCCCTCACAGTCTTTAGATTTGGGAGCCAATCCAATCCTTGTGTTCGGACTCTCAGCCACTTATGATAGCCGCCGATGATCCCATTACTGCTTCCCCTAAGCTCTCTGTCCTTTCTTCACGCCGCATCCCATGCCTTGCGAACTCCTTGGAGTACCCTCGCGTTGTGGTTACTAAAACCCCGTGCGATGAAAGGCGTGATGCTTTCGTCTAATGGCGCTCCTCTCATGGGGTAGCCAAGCTGTCTTATGGTGAGAACGGGATTATAATTAATACAACCCCTTGTTCCCATCAAGGGAACATTTGGACATCCTTCGCATGAAGATAGAATCTTGATTCTTCCTTCCTTCTAGCGAGGGAACCAATTAACAGACGCCCCCCCATGCTAGCCAAGAGTTGGTCCCAATTCGCCTTTCCTTTTTCGACGCACGAGCGGTAACCTTGTAGCGGATAGACGGGCCTACCTTCTTGGAGAAAAAGGTGTGAAACCAGCCCCATATAGAGAGCTGGAGTACAGCAAACAATCCTTGCATCGCTTTCTTCACATCTTCGGTCGAAGGTGTCATATAGGTTGGCTAGCATAGCGACAACCGGACTTTCCTTGTGGTTATGATAGGCGAGAAAAACGTCGATCGCTGCCAGGTCCACCAACCCATCCACATTTGGAAAGAGGACTCCCTCGAAAATCAACAGTGTGAGAATATCTATGAATGGGGTCCACTCGCCTTTATCTGCCAAGATTCTTGCTTTTACCTCCAAATATTTTCTCGGTATTCCGACCACCCCATTTTCGACTTGCCTTTGGCGGTCTAATTCCTGCGCCGAGATTTGGACTTTTTTAGAAATTCTGGCCAATGAGGGGTAGAACCCTGAGAAGAGGTATGGTTTCCTTCCCCTTAGAGGACATCCTAGGATCTCTTCAAATTCTTCCACCATTGGTGATAGCTGGAAGTCCCCAAAGATGAAGCACCTCAACGGCTGATCATAATACTGGGCGAGGGAGGCAATTGGTTCCATGGAGACTTCTACCCTAGCTAGGTCCCAAATGCTTACCATAGGCTTTGCGGAAGGCTTGCCGTTGAAGTTGACCCATTAATTGACCCAACTTTCGTAAACTGGTGACCTCTAAGCTCTTGATTTTGACTTGATAAAACCTCTTTTTAAGCGAAGGCTTTTGACTTGATCCCATGTTTTACTAAAGTGAAATAAAATCTAGTGCGAATCAAAACTCCGACATCTATCATGGGTGGAATGGATGAATGCATGAAGGAATGCATATGACACGGATGCAATTTATGAATACGGGAGCTCGGGAAATTGTCTCCTTCTTAGATACAACGTCTTGGGGTAGCAAAGTGCCCAACGTATGTATTTAAGAAGGTGACACGGACCCTCCGTTGGTTTGCCCAAGAGAGGGGATTAAGACGGAACCCACACATGATGCACATGCGAAAGGTACAATACGGGGATGTACATAGTATGATAATATTCACTGAACATAAGCAAACGGGTATATGATACTTATGCATGGCAGTGTGAAAAATGGCACGCAGCGTGTTTGCTTCGTGCCCCTATTGAAGGGACCTATAAGGGAGAGAACTAACTAGGCTTTTAGCAATAATTCCCAAGGTAGTTATATCTCTCTTGATGGTTTCTAGAGGTATCATCCCCTTCGAAGAACATATTGCAGCAGTAGGGACTACTAGCAACAATAAGTTTTCAAAGAGAAAAGCTCTAGATGAGGGTTCACTGTAATCAAGCAAGTCGGAGACCTAGCATGATCACAGATTCACCTCCACTCCTTATGTTCCCATGAACCCGGGTATAGGGCCCTTTTTCACTCACAGTGTGTGCAAATAGTGTTAGTGTTTGTGTGCATCAAATGAATAAATATTTACCTCATGCATACATTCTAAAACACACTAAAAGCAACAAATAGTTTATATACACAAGAACATAAAGCAAATAAAGGGAAACCAACAAAGGAGAAAGTCATGATAAAACATTGCACAAGATTAAATGGCCTAACTCTCTAAAAAACAGTCCCCAGTGGAGTCGCCAACTGTCGCAACCTACCCTTCGGCGGGAGGGCGACGCGAGACTCGCGGGATGCGTGTTCCACGAAAGGAATACGCGCGGAGTCGCCACCAACGTTTATTTGAGGAAAACGTCGGAAAAACCGGAAAAGACGCGATCTACGAACTTTTAAGTGAAAGGTTCGGGAGTTGTATTTACGCACGGGGAAGGTATTAGCACCCCACACGTCCGCCCCAAGGGACGGCAGCCTTTAATCGAATGTGCAAACATGACTTTGATTTTTACGTTCCTTTTTATGTCCTTATATCCTTTTATACCCTTTTTATATTTTTCCCTTTTTTGTGGTCGACAAGGGTGTTTCCCTTTGCTCCTACGTATTCCTCAATTTGGGATGAGAAAATCAGACCTACGTAGTTCTTTTTTATCAAGTGATTCTTTTTTACTTTAAGAGGTGATCATTTTAAGGCGTTGGACCTTAAAAATGATCCATTTTACTTAGTGAGGAAATGAAATGACAAACTTCAAATGCCTATTTTTTATGGACGAGCTTGACTAGGCGAATTGATTTTAGCCTTTAGTTTCACTTTAGTTATTAATTAATTCGATTAAGAATGAGAAATCCCAAAGAGAAAACGTCCACTTGATTTTCCGCTTTATTTTACTAAAAGATGTCTTTTTGATTATTATATTATTTTTTACCTCTTTTTGATTTCCAACGTGGTTACGGCACGACCGAACGGTCGGAATTTATTTTAACCGAAGTTAATGGATAATACAATTCAAACGTTCGGTGGAAATTTATTTTATTTTTAAGTTAAGCGAGAAATGACTTAAGTAAAATGGCTTAAGCACGTCAACAGGGGGTATAAAAAGTAAACAAAACGAGAATAAAAATGCACGAAACACAATGTGGACCACTACGGGCACATAGAATGAATCGAAAAGCTTGGTTCGAGGTACTTACCCGTTGAAGATCGAAGAACGATGAAGAACGAATGAAGAACGTCGAAGAACGGTTGAAATCTTTGCGAAATTCCTCACGGAAAACGTTACGGAAACGTGTCGGAAGCGCCTCGGCTTAGATTTTCTTCACGGAAACAATTTTTCCAAGCAAATTCGAAAGAGAGAGAAGTGCCTAAGGGGCTGAACCCCTTCCTTCTTGCCTTCCTCCCCTATTTATAGCAAAATAGGGGAGGTGGTTGCCGCCCAGCTCGCCCAGGCGAGCTCAGCTCGCCCAGGCGAGCAGGGTTGCTTCCTCCAGAAGCAACCGCCTTCTGGAGGAATATTCCGGAGGGCCCAAGTGGGCCTGGGTGCTATTTGCACCCCCATTTTTACTAAGTACACCCCCTCTGCTGTTTTTTGGTGATTCTTTTTTCGTAAAGTTACGGAAACTTACGAATTTCGTAACGATACTTGTTTTCTTTCCGTAATGTTACGGAACCTTGCGGATTACATAATCATCCCTTTTTTGACTTACGGAATGTTACGAAACCTCACTTAATTATGCAACGATGCTTCCATTTGATTTCCGGTGTGTCACGGAAACTTACGGATTGTGCATCAACATCTTTTTGGTTTTTCGGCATGTCCTGGAATTTCACAAATTGCCTAATGATGGGTGCCAAGCACCTCACGAGGACCAAAGAATGGTCGCACGTCATCGAGCAAAGGTCCCCGGACGAAATTAGGGTATGACACCTATGTATACGCACTATTGCAAGGTGTTTTCCACGCTACCTCTATGTAAAGTATCAAACATGGGGCAGCCCAAACTCGAGCAAAAACTCTCACAAGCAAGTCCTAATTTTCATGTTTTTCTAATTCTAAAACCAAATTTTGGATTCCTAGCCCTAAGCATGTTTCCTTGCATTGAAGCTACAAGTTTGGGTTCCTAAGCTTGGAATTGCATTTGGGCACTATTTTGAATCTCCTATGCTGTACCTACATACAAGAAACAGCCCCACTCTCCTAATTTTACAAAATCATATTCATACATCATTGGGGCATTTCACCAAGCACTTGGTGAGCGCATGTTTGGACATAAATTGCAAGAGGATGGGGACAATGTGGCATGCCCCATTGCTTCAGAATACAGCATAGGCCTAAGGCCTTCTCATTCAAATCCTCAACTCAAGAAAACAAGCATAAAAACAAACCAAAACTGCCCCACAAATATAAGCACATTCTCACAATTTGGAGCACCAAAAGATGAAGAAAATATACCAATGGGAAGCTAAAAACATCAAGGATTGAATACTTACTTGTTGGAGTGAATAATAACACCAAAAATGAAAGCAAAAGGCAACCAAAAGTGGCTTGAGGGAGCAAAACCGCAAGCCTTCGTGACTCCTCTCTTTTGAATGAGGGGGGGAAGTTTTTGGATGCAAAAACATTCCCCTCCCTCGTTTTTATATTTTGAATGCAGGGGTTGCTCGCCCAGGCGAGCTAACCTGCCATTTTTTTTTTAGGGGAACATTAACCATGTCTCCTCCTTCCTTATGGGTTAGCGTTTTCCCACTTGAACCTACTTAAGTTAGAATTAGGCGTCGATTACTTAAAAAAACAAACAATAGTAGTAAAATACTGCGAATTCAAAGGATACTGGGCTGCCTTGCAGCGACGTTCTCTGCTTGTTTAGCGCCGGGAAGGGGCAACGATCGGTCGGTCGTGACCCCATCCCCACTTGCATCCGTCCCTATGTACCTGCAAGTAGGAAACAAAAAATCCGTGGCCAATCGTGTCCGGTCATCGTCTTACCTTGGTTTATTTCCGTAGTCAACTTGTCTCGACTTCTAACCGTGACCTAAGAAGGCCCTGCCCCTGTTACCACAAAATATGCATGTGTATGTGCATGTATGAATGTTCCTAATGTGATGACTTCCTTTTAGTGAGGGCTAGTTAGATTCAATTTTAAATAAGCGTTTGGGGCACCCCATACACCGAGCGAAGAGGACTCAAGTTATAATAAATCTAAAACACAAAGTTTGAAACCAAAGGGAGGACTGAAACCTCGCCCATCTTTTCTTTTCAAAGAAACGAGACAAATACAGTGAATGGGAATCCCTAGAGGAAACCAAGAAAAACGAGAACAACTCAGAAATAAAAACATGCAACGGTCCTCTCGATTGCCCCAGACTTCAAGCATAATATCGTTTAACTACATTGGAGTTCACGGGCGAGGGCAGCTCCTCGTCATCCATGTTGGTGAGTATCAGAGCACCCCCAGAAAAAGCTCTTTTCACTACGAAAAGTCCTTCATAATTCGGGGCCCACTTGCCTCGATTATCTTTAACAGCATGGGACATTTTCTTCAGCACGAGGTCCCCCTCGTTGAACTTGCGCGGGCATACCTTCTTGTCGAATGCGTTCTTTACTCTTCGTTGATACAGACGCCCATGGCTCATGGCTGTCAAACGCCTACCTTCAATGAGGTTGAGTTGGTCGTAGCGTGCTTGAGCCCATTCCGACTCTTCTAGGTCGGATTCTGCTACTATCCTCTAAGAAGGAACTTCTACCTCAAATGGGAGTACTGCCTCCATCCCATAAACCAAGGAATACGGCGTTGCCCCAGTAGAAGTTCGCACCGAGGTTCTGTATCCGTGTAGGGCGAAAGGCAACATCTCATGCCAATCTTTGTATGACACTTTCATCTTTTGAACAATCTTCTTAATATTCTTATTCGCAGCCTCTACAGCTCCATTCATCTTTGGCCGATAAGGGGTAGAGTTATGATGCTGGATTTTGAAGTCCTCGCACATTTCCTGCATCATCTTGTTGTTCAGATTGGTGCCATTGTCAGTAATAATCTTCCTGGGGAGTCCGTATCGACAAATCAGCTCCTTCTTTATGAATCTAACTACCACATTCCTTGTGGCATTAGTATAAGAAGCTGCTTCGACTCATTTGGTGAAGTAATCTATCGCCACAAGAATGAAGCGGTGACCATTCGACGCTTTGGGTTCGATGGCCCCAATGACATCTATTCCCCACATGGAAAAAGGCCAAGGGGCGGACATAACATTCAGAGGATGTGGCGGAACATTGACAATGTCCGCGTATGCCTGACATTTATGGCATTTCCTTACATCAGCACAACAATCACTCTCCATGGTGAGCCAGTAATAACCGGCCCTAAGGATTTTTCTGGCCATAGCATGCCCATTGGCATGTGTCCCAAAGGAACCCTCGTGGATCTCCTCAATCATGAAGTTCGCCTCTTTGGCATCTACGCATCGTAGGAGGGTCATGTCGTGGTTTCGTTTGTACAGGATGGTACCACTTACAAAGAACCCAGTAGCCAATCTCCTCAACGTCTTTTTGTCATTGTCAGAAATCCCTGGTGGGTATTCTTTGTTCTCGACATACTGCTTGATGTCGAAATACCATTGTTTCCCATCCCGTTCTTCCTCTATTGCATAATAATATGCCGGCCTGCCTTGAGATTTGAATTCGATGTACGGCAGATCCCCGTGTGGGGCAAGTTGAAACATGGATGCCAGGGTGGCTAATGCATCAGCCATTTGATTCTCTTCCCGAGGTATGTGGTGGAAGGAAATGTCGTCAAAGTACTTGGCTAACCTCAAGATGTGATTTTGATAGGGTATCAACTTCGGATCCCTAGTTTCCCATTCTCCTTTCAACTGGCGTATCACCAAAGCTGAGTCTCCATACACCTTGAGTAGTTTTACATCAAAATCAATGGCCGCCTGAACCCCGAGGGCGCATGCTTCGTACTCGGCCATATTGTTGGTACAATTAAAACCTAGCCTAGCCGTGAAAGGAATACACTGATCATCCGGGGATACAAGGACTGCCCCTACTCCGTGGCCCAAAGCATTAGATGCCCCATCGAAGCAAACAATCCATTTGTCTATGTCCTCGTGCGTCCGCTTCTCTTCAAACAGGGCCATGATATCTTCATCTGGGAACTCGGGGTGCATCTGCCGATAATCCTGGAGGGGTTGCTGGGCCAAATAATTTGCTAAGGCACTTCCCTTTACCGCTTTTTGGGTGACGTAAACGATATCGAATTCAGATAATAGTACCTGCCACCTAGCGATTCGTCCCGTGAGGGCCGGTTTTTCAAAGATGTACTTCACGGGATCCATTTTGGAAATAAGCCACGTGGTATGGCTGAGCATATACTGCCTAAGCCAATGTGATGCCCATACCAGAGCACAACACGTCCTTTCCAGCATTGAGTAATTCATCTCACATGCAGTAAATTTCTTGCTCAGATAATAGATGGCTTGCTCCCTTTTCCCAGAATCATCATGCTGACCCAACACGCACCCCATAGACTCGTCCAACACGGTCATGTACAGGAAAAGAGGTCTTCCTGTTACAGGTGGCATGAGCACCGGGGGATTTGCGAGACTCTGTTTGATCTTCTCGAAGGCCTCTTGGCAGTCACTGTTCCATAGGGCCGCCTGGTTCTTACGTAAAAGCTTAAAAATGGGCTCACAGGTAGGGGTGAGTTGCGAGATAAATCTCGCGATATAATTCAACCTGCCCAAAAACCCCCGAACCTGCTTCTCCGTGCGTGGTTCCGGCATCTCAAGGATGGCCTTCACTTTCTCGGGATCTATCTCTATCCCTTTCTGACTTACGATAAATCCTAGCAGCTTCCCTGACTTCACCCCAAAGGTGCACTTGGTTGGGTTCAGTTTTAATTGGTATTTCCGCAACCTTCCAAACAGCTTACGCATATTGACAAGGTGTTCATCCTCAGTCCGAGACTTGGCAATCATGTCATCTACGTAGACCTCTATTTCCTTATGCATCATATCATGGAACAACGCCACCATGGCACGCTGATAGGTTGCCCCAGCATTTTTCAGCCCAAAGGCCATCACTTTATAGCAGAATGTCCCCCATAGGGTGACGAAAGTGGTCTTCTCTACATCCTCGGGTGCCATCTTTATTTGATTATACCCCGAGAAACCATCCATAAATGAGAAAAGGGCGAATTTGACTGTATTATCTACCAATATATCAATGTGTGGCAGGGGAAAATTGTCTTTAGGACTGGCTCGGTTCAAGTCCCGGTAGTCTACACATATTCGAACCTTGCTGTCCTTTTTTGGGACTGGGACAATATTGGCCACCCATTTTGGGTATCGAGCCACAGCTAAGAACCCTGCATCAAACTGCTTCCTTACTTCTTCTTTAATTTTTAAAGACATCTCGGGTTTCATTCTTCGTAACTTTTGCTTAACCGGGGAAGACCCAGGATTCAAAGGCAACTTATGTTGCACAATGTCGGAATCCAGACCGGGCATGTCTTGATATGACCATGCAAAGACATCTTGATACTCTTTAAGAAGGGTTATCAAGCCTTGGTGGATAGGCGCGGTCATACCGGTTCCTACCTTTACTTCTTTCTTTTCCTCCGTGGTCCCCAAGTTTACCAATTCGGTTTCTTCTTGGTGAGGCTTCATTTCACGTTCTTCCTGAGCGACCAACCTCTCCAACTCTGGTGACAGGACGTCCTATTCCTCTTCCTCGTTTATCGTTTGGCTTATATCTCGATCGAAATCGATTGTCAAACCCTCGTTGTTAGGATCCTCAAAGAATTGACCCTCATATCTATACCAAACAAGACAAAAGAAACAAAAACATGCAAAATGATATGAGAAAAGGTGGGACCGCAAGAACAGATGAAACAAGATCTCTTTGTTTATTTAATATCGTAGGTTTCACAAAACAAAAGAGAAAGGAAATCTATAGGCTCTAATTACACTGAATCAGCGGTATAGACTTCTGACTGGCTTATCACGCGCCAGTTCCCCACTTGGGAATCGGGGTGGCATGGTTGCACAAAACTTGGTGGGTCTTGAGGGAACTTCTCTTCTATTGCGGCCACCTCCTCCTCGGACACCACCCCAGCGCTGGTGAAACACTGGCTAATACGACCGGGCCATACCCTATCCGCCCGAAATCTTGACGGCACGTTCCTCCTCCCCGGCATCCCGGGTTCATACCCTAATCCATACTTGTATGGATTTCCCTTGATATCGACCACGTCGGCATTCCCAAGGAAGTCCTTGCCTAGACCCATTCCGGGCTCAAATCCGTTCCTGAGCATAATACGCGCCACCGTTATGGCTGCTTTGGAGAGAAAACGTAGCGACGGACTTGGTTCCATAGAGGCGCAGCTCACCACCTCAAAGGATTGGAAAGTCGTTTCCAATGATTCTTCCGTCGCTTCTACGTACGGTGCGGAGGAGGGGCAGCTCACTAACATATCCTCTTCACCCGACACTATCACTAAAAGTCCACCCACTGCGAACTTCAATTTCTGGTGAAGCGTTGAAGGGACCACTCCCAGGGCATGAATCCACGGTCTTCCCAAGAGGCAGCTATAGGCAGGATTTATATCCATTACTTGAAACACCACGTTGCAAGTGTGGGGGCCTATCTGAATGGGAATGTCGATTTCCCCCATCACTTCCCGCCGAGTACCATAAAAGGCTCGCACCACCATCGAGCTCGGTTTTAACCGTGACGCACTAAAAGGAAGCTTTTCCAAAGCGGTCTTCGGCATTACATTTAAACTCGATCCATTGTCGATAAGTACCTTTGCGACAACGTGGTCCATACATCTCACCGACACATGTAGAGCCTTGTTGTGTCCTCTCCCCTCAACGGGAATCTCTTCTTCCGCAAACGCGATATAATTGTTGGTGGTTGTATGATTTACGATGCCTTCGAAACCCTCCACTGAGATATCATGTGCTACATGGGCATCGTTAAGGACCTTCATCAACAGCGCACGATGAGGCTCGGAGTTTATGAGTAGTTCAAGCAAAGAGATCCTTGCTGGAGTTTTATTCAGTTGCTCGACTACCTTAAACTCGCTTTGTTGGATGAGGCGGAGGAACTCATGGGCCTCTTCCAAAGTCACTGTTTTTCCTTGAAGTCCTTCTTTCTTTTCGGCCCCTCTTACCACTGGAGGATCCACTTCTTTCGAGGGGGTGGCTATATCTGTGGGCTCTTGGACCATGGGCGCTTTCCCTTTAGAGGGCAACTCCGCCGGGTGAGGGGAAGCGAACACCCGACCACTGCGGGTTATGCCACTGAGGCCGGTGATGTTGGTTACCTTAGCTGACAGGGAGTCAACTTCGGTTGCAACTCTTTCGCTGGACGCGGGAGGGGTATACTTCCACGGAACGGCTTTATTACTTTGATATGCAAATGGCATCGGCTTGGGCGCCGCCCGGGGGTATATGGGTGTGGAGCCGGTCCCTTTCCTAGTAAAACATATCACTAGGGCCTTGGGGGTTAGAGGAACCTTCTTCTCTTCCGACTGCATGCAAATTTGTGGTTCTTCCCTCCCTCCTATGGACACTTCAAGCTGCCCGTAATCCATGAGCCGCTGAAGCAATTCTTCCACCACGGGACAGGTTTCCATGTCATGCGACTCCCCGAGGTGAAACAAACATTCATCCCTTTCGTCTCCACCTTGGGAGACCATGCACGCCGCTTGCAGTGATTGATAGATGAAGCGTCTAGAAGTAACCACCTCTCCTAACCTCTTTGCCCGCGATGGCCCGTCCTTTTCGACGACGTTCACGCTAGCCCCTCCACGACTAGCTAGCAGGTTAGTTTTAACATTTGGGCCTTCCTCTTGAAACGCTAGCCAGCCGGCACTAATCAGGTGCTGCACTTTATACTTGAACGGGATGCAGGAGTCAATATTGTGTCCGGGAGCTCCACTATGGTACACACACTTGGCACCCAGGTCGTACCACTTGGGGTAAGGTGGCTGGAAGACCTTCCCGGGTATGGCCACCACCAAATGATTCTCCAATAATGAAGGCCATAACTCGGAGTATGCCATGGGAATAGGGGAGAAGTTATCTTTCGGGGGCGGGTGCTGTGCATATTTATAACTCGCGTTGGGGGCTGTATTATTAATTGGCCGGGGAGCGGCTGGAGCTGTGTGTTGGGCCGGCGCTCTTTCTGCTGCGGGTGGTCCTTTTACTTAAGTCAGGAGAGAATTCCCGGCTCGGATTAAAAAATTTGGGGGATTAGGCTGGTATGAGCTTTGGATATTTTGGGGTGCTTTCATCCACGTCGGGGCGGTGGTGACTGCGTGGGCGTCTCCTTCCTTTTTCCTCGCGCCCACTACTGGGGCTCTTCTATTGTTGTTGGATGCATATTCGAACTTGCCTTTCCGTAGTCCGGATTCAATCCTTTCTCTGGCGAAGACGAGATCCGCAAAGTTAGCTGGCATGTAGCCTATCAGCTTTTCGTAGTAGAACGTGGGTAACGTATCTACCATAATTGTGATCATCTCCCTTTCCGTCATGGGCGATACGACTTGGGCTACGAGATCTCTCCATCTTTGGGCATATTCCTTAATGGACTCATGCTTTCGCTTAGTCATACTCTGAAGCTGGTTCCGATCGGGAGACATGTCCGTATTGTACTGGTACTGCCTAATGAAGGCAATTGCCAAGTCCTTCCACGATCGGATCTGGGAAGCTTCCAGATTGGTATACCATGCTACAGCTGCTCCGGCCAAGCTGTCTTGAAAAAAATGGACCAACAACTTTTCGTCCGCAGAATACGCCCCCATCTTTCGGCAATACATCCGGAGATGCCCTTTTGGACTTGTCGTCCCTTTGTACTTATCAAAGTCTGGTACTTTGAACTTGGGAGGGATGACGATGTTGGGCACGAGACATAAATCTGCCAAATCCGAGAATGGGTAATTGCCAAGGCCCTCGACTGCTCTTAACCTCTCTTCAAGCGCCTCCATCTTCCCCTTATCTTCCGCGAAGGGAACAGATTCTTTTACAGGTGTGGGTGAAGCCGGGATATGGCGGACTATGTTCGGTTGGGGTAGTTCATGGGGGGACAAATCTTTGAGGTGGAGCAGGGGGCCAAGATGGGTATCTCCTTCCTCATCATCTTGCCCGGGATAGTCGTCATAAGGTGGGAGTTTCCCCTCGAAAGTATGGGCTTGGCTTAAATCTTCCGGGGTGGCACGGGGGGTGAAGTCCAGAGGCAAGCCATAAGGATAAGCTTGCGGACTATACCTTCGACCAAACACAGCCGTGTTTCTGTCTCGGCCCGGATTTAAGGCGGGCTGCAGCACCGGCTCCGCTTCCCTAACTGTACTGGAGGCGGTTGCCGTGGCTTTATCCTCTATAGTTTTCTGGAGTTTTAACATGACCTCCGAGATGGAAGCCATTTGATCTTTTAAAGCCGATAGATCGGCCTTCATCTGTTCCTGCACGCCCTCTTCATTATCCATTTTTCTGGATCGAGTGTTATAGGGGCGCCTTGGTGTTTTCTTAGTTATGATGAAATTCCTAAAGAAATAAACAAAGGTGAGTATGCCACCAAAACATGAATATGCAAATGAATGATCGGAGCACTTGGATCCACCCAAAGGTTTTTAGGTAACGTGATGAGTCCAGAACTTCTCATTTTAAAAAAAGAACAAAGCTTTCATCTAGCCAAGATTATACAAAGGTATTACAAGAGAACCTAACGGTTTCTAATTATGTGGGCCATCAAATCTATCATGTGTTGACAGTAATCGATTAGCCCATGAATCTCCTCGGGGGCCGTACACACTTCGGCCATGGCTTTCGCTTTGGCTAATAGACGCGGGAGGTCTTGACTTCCATTCAAGGTCAAGGCGAACCTATCCATCCACATAGTCGCTTCTTGATGCAATGCATCAATCACCCTCCCTCTTGCTTCTTTTTCGGCGTACACTTATGCAAAATCCTCCACTAGCTTTTGTTCATGGGCCATAGACTGGTTCAACTCTTCCTTGTATTGCCCTATGATAGCTAGCATGCTTTGCTCCGTGGCTTCCAAGTGTTGAGCCAAACTCCTTTTGGACCTCGCACAAGCAACTAACTCTTCTTTTAAAATCATGCCATGCACTCGTGACCGATCTCTCTCCTCTCTTCGGAGCTTGAGCTCATTGTTGCTACCCCACAATGCTCCTCGGAATTTCTCTCGGCCATATTCCTCCTTGCGGGCCCTTTTGGTTTCTTGTTCAAGGGCTCTTGCAGTGGCCGCATTTTCCTCTTGTAACTCGGTGCACTCTTTCCGGATGTGTGTAGCAGCTGATTTGAACTTCTCCTTGGCGAGCCTTGCCTTCCCTGGCTCCAATTTTAGAGCTCGGACTTCTTCATCTTCCTCCGGAGCTTCGAAGTTCTCCTCATCGATAACTTTCAACTTGGAGAGCCAATCTAACCCCCGCGTGTGAATTCTTAGCCATCCATGATAACCTCCGATGACGCCATTACGGATGCCCCTAAGCTCCTTGTCTTTCCTCAACGGACTTCTCCACGCCTTGTGGACTCTTTGTATCGCCTTGAGACTTTGCGCGCATAGATTCCTCACAAGGAAAGGCGAGAGACTTTCTTCGGTTGGCGCTCCCCTCATGGGATACCCTAGCTGTCTTATGGCGAGTGCAGGATTATAATTAATACAACCCCTAGTCCCTATCAGTGGAACATTAGGGTAGTCCCCACACGAGAAGATAACTCCTTCCTTGCCTTCCTTCCAACGAGGAAACCAATTGATCACGCTGCCCCCTATCCCAGCCAAATGTTGGTCCCCATTGACTCTTCCTTGCTATGGTGATATGCGAGGAAAGCATCAATGGCGGCTAAGTCTACCAAACCGTCAACGTTCGGAAAGAGGACAACTCCAAAAATCAGCAAAGCTAAAATATCTGCTAACGGGCCCCACTTCTCTTGGCTCGCCATATCCCTTGCCTTGCTTTCCAAGTATTTCCGAGGCAGGCCCACTACGCCGTTCCGAATTTGCTTCATGCGATCCAACTCTTTTGCCGAATCTCCAACCACAGTAGCAATCTTGCTCAAGGAAGGAAGAAAGCCGGAGAAAAGATACGGTTTTCTCTCCCAAGGAGGGCATCCTAATATCTCCTCAAACTCTTCAATAGTTGGTACAATTTGGAAGTCCCCAAACGTGAAACACCTCAACGGCTGGTCATAGTATTGGGCGAGGGATACGACAGCTTCCGTAAATACTTCCGCTGCGGTCAAATCTAGAATCTTCCCGTAGACTTTGCGGAAGGCTTGCCTTTGGAGGGGTCTCATCAATCGTCCCAATTCCTTGAGGCTAGTGGCATCTAGACTTTTAACCTTGACTTGATAAAACCTTTTGCCGTTTTGATTTGTCCCCATCATTTACCTAAAAAAGGGGTGGATCAAGACTCCGACATGAATGATGCAATGCGTATGCATGAAAACAGAAGGAAAACAAGATAAAGGGGTAATTCATACATACGAGACCGCAGAGATCCAACTTTAATGCTACGTTTTGGGCATGATGGTGCCTCAACGTAGTATTAAAACGGTTACGTATTACTCTAAAGAAACCAAACATCGCTAGCAAAACTATAAACTAGTGCTATTTACCAAAAAATGCATGAGAACAAATGGCACGAAGCGTGTTTGCTCTTTGCCCCTATTTGGGAACCTATAGGATAATATCTAGGGGTCTCTAATAACTACTTCCCAACAATTTATAACTCACACGGCCGTTCTCTAGAGGTATCATCACTCAAGATAATAATATTGTGGCGGTATGGAATACCAGCGACAACACATTATAAAGAGAGAAAGCTCTAGACGAGGTTTCACTATTATCAAGCAAGTCGGAGACCTAGCATGATGATAGATTCACCTCTACTCCTTAAATTCCCATGAACCCGGGTGTAGGGCCCCTTTTTTACTCAAACCTGTGGGTGCTTAGTGTAAAAATGTGGAAAAGACAACAGTTATTACATCTTACACAATTTAATAAATGCACACACAAGGTTTCACAATTCCACAATTCCTTAGAATAGGCCTAACTCACAAAAAGGTCCTCAGTGGAGTCGCCAACTGTCGCAACGTGCCCTTTTGCGGGCGAGCGAAGGCGAGGCTCACGGGTGCGCTTTCCAAAGGAGGAAAGATGCGCGGAGTCGCCACCAACGTTTATTTGTGGAAAACGTCGGAAAAACCGAAGGAAACCGGTCAAAATGAAAATTCTAAGTTCGGGAGTTGTATTTACGCTTGAGGAAGGTATTAGCACCTCTCACGTTTGTCTCAAAGGACAACAGCCTATTTTTTAGAGTTGTGGAAATTGTATTACCTTAACTTTTATTTCTTTTTATTTTTTTGAGGTCGACAAAAGCGGGGCTCTTGCTCCTACGTACCCTCCATCAAAGAGGAAATCAGACCTACGTAGTTCTTCCTTAAGCGTAAATCAAGTGATTCTTTTTACTTAAAAGGTGATCATTTTAAGGCGTTGGACCTTAAAAATGATCCATCTTACTTGGTAAGAAACTGAAATGATAAACTTTCAAAACCCTATTTTTGTGGACGAGCTTGACTAGGCGAGTTGATTGTAGCCTTAGCTTCACTTTAGTTATTTAGTCAATTCAAATAAGAATGAGAAATCCCAAAGAGAAAACGTTCGATTGATTTTTTGCTTTATTTTACTAAAAGGTGTTTTTTTATTATTATATTATTATTTTACCTCTTTTTTTATTTCCAACGTGGTTACGGCACGACCGAACGGTCGAAATTCATTTTAACAGAAATTAACGGATGATACAAATCAAATGATCGGTGGAAATTTATTTTATTTTTAGATTAGGCGAGAAACGACTTAAATAAATGACTGAAGCACGTCAAAAGGGGGTACGGAAAGTAAATGAAAACGAGAATAAAAATACATGAAACAAAATGTGGACCACCACGGGTACATAGAATGAATTGAAAAGCTCGGTTTGAGGTGCTTACCCATTGAAGACTGAAGAAAACGAAGAACGAACGATGAATGTTGAAGAACGATAGAGAATCTTCGCGTAATTACTCACGGAAACATTACAGAAGCGCCTCGGCTTGGATTTTCTTCACGGAAACAATTTTCCTCAGCAAATTTAAGAGAATATGAAATGCCAAGAAGGCTGAACCCTTTTCTTCTTCACTCATCCCCCTATTTATAGCAAAATAGGGGAGGAGCTTGCCACCCAGCTCGCCCAGGCGAGCTCAGCTCGCCCAGGCGAGCCAGGTTGCTTCCTCCAGAAGCAACAGCCTTCTGGAGGAAGGATCTGGAAGGCCCAAGTGGGCCAGATTGCTATTTGTACCCCTCTTTTTACTAAATGCACCCCCCTTCTATTTTTTTTGGTAATTCTTTTTCCGTAACGTTACGAAACTTTACGAATTTCGTAACGATACTTATTTTCCTTCCGCAAGGTTACGAATCCTTACGGATTATGCATTCACTCTTTTTTAGCTTTCGAAGAAATTACGGAAACTCACGGATTGCGAAAAAACACATCTTTTCGATTTCCGCCACATTACGGAATTTCACGGACCGCGCAAGCCTGCTTCCTTTTGATTTTTGGCACGTCTCGGGACTTCACATATTGTGCAACAAAGGGTGCCAAGTATCTTGAAGCGGCCAATCAAAGGTTGTATATTATCAAATAACAATCCCCGAACGAAATTGGGGTATGACACTAATGAATCTCACGTGATTGTTATGTAAGTTATGTGTGAGACTTAATCTCTGTGTGGGTGGCTTCTAAGGGGATGGAGTACTCACTCCCTTGTTACCATTTTTAGGATTTGATGTCGCACATGAGGCCAACTTTCTAGCTTTTGATTAAGGAGATTGACTCGTAGTGGGAGCACGATGATGCGCATCATGTTGATTGTTTCTATGGCAACCTCCACTATTGTCTAGTGTCGGTGGATACACTAGAATTCTGGCCCCATCTTGTTGAACTTTATGTTTGGTGGACCCAGCTCACAGCATCTTATTATCGTTTTACCGTGCCCGTGCCGCAGGTTGAAATTCCATCCGAGTCTCCCTCATCACCTATGGATGTTGTGATGTCTTCCGCAGGATCTGACTCTTCCTCTGATGACTCCAAGGCTAGTCCTTATGTTCTAATTTCTCCATGGTCAAGGCCACCCGAGCCTCAAGTACCACTATCTGGGCCTTATCGCTTGTCTCTAACTAAGACGAAGGCTCAGAGGGTGGCACTAACAGTAGTGGACTTGGTTGACCTTGAGTCTGATGATGAAGAAGAGGATTCAGAGGAGGATCCATCTATCGAGGAGGACCTGTCTATGGAAAAGAAATACTTAATGAAGGGCTTGCTAGGAGAACCTCTTACATCTGACTATACTTCTTTTTTAGTACAATTGACTTTGGGCTTGGGTATAGGTGACTGCTCTGAGTCTTAGGTTTTCCACTTTTATGTATTTTGGGATGGGTAGACATAGGCTTAGACCTTTTGTATTTATTCAATTATCACTTACTTTATATCTCTTTAATTGATATTATGGGATTGTATATGCTACTTAATCTTTCCATTGAGACACTTACATCTTGCTATTTATTATTACTTATGAAACTTATTTATCTATATTTGGTGACCATGGAGATAGACTTGTTTATCCATATTTATCACCTGAGAATGTATGGTTTATTTATTCTAGAACTTATTTGTTTTTTAGTACAACATGTGTTTACAAACTAGAAAATTATGTATGCTTCAAAAAGGAGAACGAGTTTGAGAAGTTTATATAAAAAGTTTTTATTTTCACAAAAATTTACTTCACTTCTTTTATTCCTATGAAGTATTATGAATGTCGTTGGAATTAATTATTTTACGAAAGAAAATAGAGTAAGGGTTTATGTGTGTGTGTGTGTGTGTGTGTGTGTGTGCGTGTGTGTGTGTGTGTGGATGTGTGCATATGCAAGCTTATATTTTAGGGTGTTACAAATCACATCGAGCATGGAGTTAAACCCTATCTATGTTAAACATTGTTATCTCTCTAAAGTCCATCATGTCCTTGCCATCCAATGTTCTTTCGTTCTTTTTCATTTCCTCCAAGTGTGTGCCAAACCGCAAGCAAATCCATTTTCTATAGTGTGAACCACCATTGCAGTTATCAAATATCCTCCATGCTCATGGGATAGTCTTGGCCCTTTTTTTACCCATCTAATGAGGGGCCTGAAAAAGCCCTAGCCCATTTAGTTCCCAAATACATTGGGTTAGGGGTAAGGTTGAAGTGGGTTCAAACAGAGACTCTCAACTCTCAAGAAAGAAGCAACATTATTTTTCCCAACAACATTCATGTGCTACTTTGCCCAATGAAACTACGACATTGTGCTCCGGTGACCAGTGACATTCTCTTCCTTCTTCGGTGAATAATACTTTGTTTGGTTTGCCATTTTATTTACCAGTGTGTTTTTTTTATTTGCTTTTTGATGTTCGTCAGGGAGTAATGTGAAATGGGTTTTGATTGGTTTATTGAATTGATTATATAATTATTGAAATGGGTTCGTTGGTGATTAGTTTTGATTCAAATTTTGTGCTTCTAGAGTGCGTGTTTTAATCTTTAGTATTGACCAATGAGGTTTTTGTAGAAGCAAGATATTTTGATGTTTTGATGATGCCAAAGGATCAAGTGCTTCTCAAGTTTTATTCAAGACAAGAATCCAAGAATCCAAGAAAATCAAGATATATGATCAAGTTTATCCCTAGAATCTTAGGAAGAAGGTTCCAAATTGAAAAAGCAAAAGGTTTGGCCAAAGAATTTTATCTAAATCATTTTAAATTGAGATTTACTCTCTGGTAATCGATTACCAGAGGATGTAATTGATTACCAGTGGCCAATATGCTTTTTGAAAAGGTTTTAAAAGGTTTTAAATATTTTAGAAAGCATGTAATCGATTACACATGGCTTGTAATCGATTACCAGAGGTTTGAAACGTTTTAAAACAGCCATAAGAAATTTGAATTTAAATTTCAAAGTTGTGTAATCGATTATAGTAAGTTGGTAATCGATTACCAATGTTTAAATATTCAAATTTCAAATGAGAAGAGTCATAACTCTTTAGAAGTAACTGTGTAATTGATTACACCATTATTGTAATAGATTACCAGTAAGGATTTTTGAATATAACTCCTAACAGTCACATATTTTCAAACGTTTTTGAATGGTCATCAAAGGCCTATATATAAGTGACTTGGGATACAAAAATTCTTGAGAGTTTTTATTGCCCAAAAAGTCTTATCCTCTCAAAAGATTAAGAGAGTTTTTCTGAACTGAAATGTCTTATCCTCTCAAAAAGGATTCTTTGGTCAAACACTTTTATATTCAATAAGGAATCTTGATTGATCTTCAATTGTAATATCTTTCTCTTTTCAAGAGAGATTTCTTCTTCTCTTCTTCTTACTTTTGAAAAGGGATTAAGAGACCGAGGGTCCCTTGTTGTAAAGGATTCCTGAACACAAGGGAAGGGTTGTCCCTGTATGGTTCAGACTTTGTAAAAGGAGTTTTACAAAGAGAGTGGAAAATCTCAACTGGGTTGCTTGAGGACTGGACGTAGGCACGGGAAGTGGCCGAACCAGTATAAATCAAGTTTGCATTTCTCTCTTCCCTTAAACTTCTTTTATTTATTGCTATTTATCTTTTGCTTTAAAGAAGTTTATTTTGAATTTTCTTTTGAGTAATTCATGTTTAGGGTGCATTGTTAATCCAAAAAGAGAGAGTGAAATTTTAATTAGGGAATAGTCTTTGTATCTTAATTCAACCCCCCTTCTTAAGATAACTGAGGCCATTTGTCTAACAGTTTTCGAGAGAAAAAAGCTCCCTCATCAACTAATTCAAAATTTCTATTTAGAATGGAACTAATCTAGAATTTAATAGCTTACTTTTTTGGCATTTTCATCAACTTACTCAATAATGTGGTAATAGAATATAGATCACAGAATATGGACTTTGGTTAAAATGCTCCATGCACTTTGGCTTCTGATAGAGATCTTTTTTATTATTATTTATGGTAGTGTTATATAGTAGTTAGACATTGTGTTGGAATTTTCTTTACATAAAAGATAGCTTCACATTTATGTAATAAACTATGCCTAGAAGGAAATTGGAATAAAGATTAATCACAAAGAAAGGTAGAAATATAACATGTGATTCTTGAATTGTTAATCTGGTAGTAGTTTTACCAAGTGATCTGAAACACTCAAATGCCCAGTTAATAAATTATTTTTTATATTAAAAATTAATTACTTTGATAAATAATGTGATATATTTCACTAGCTAGATATTGGTTTATAAGTTTAGCATTAGATGTAAACAACTTTACAGTAAAATTTTGTTCAACAATAGTCAATTTGGGTGGCTCTATGGTGTTTTACCCACACTTATCTTAGGCACCTTTTTTATAAAAATATTATGAATAAGACTGACTACTTCACCTTCCCTATGGAATGCTACAATTGAAAGAGAAATTTGAGAATGTGAAAGGGATGTTTTAAGTCAATGTATCATTGCATTTCCCCTTTGTGTTTTCATGATAGCTTGATTTAACAATATTATTAATTAACTTCTTGATAATATTCAAACAATACATATCTTAAATCTATCAAAGATTATTTCCTATTGTGCATACTATATGTTGAATTGAATAGCTAAAATACTTAGTTGGGAAATGAAATTGCAAATGAATTTGATTTGATTTTTATTTTTGTATATCAAATCTAATTGTTGCTTTATAGTGGTGCTACATAACACAACAATTATGATAAAAGTAGGTACTTGTATGAATTATTTGACACTAAATAATCAAATATAAGTGTTGGAATTCAAATATAACTCCCCTTTGAATTCATTGCTAAAAATGAATGATAAATATCTAAAACAAATTTCAAGCTATGCTCTAACCCTCTTGTTCCTTTCTTTGTAGCAGTTGTCTAATATCAAATTTTCTGAACAGCTGAAACAAAAGTTCTCTTCACTAGTCAACTAGAGTTGTATTCAATTTGTCAGGTAATAGAATTGAAAGAGTTTGCCACTTTCTTATATATTAAGCCATGGGAGTAAAGTAGGAAATCAATCATTTCTTTCACGCATAACATTTGCATTATTACAAAATTAATATTGTTTCCATTACAATTCAATTGATTGGTTCAAACCCGATGGATTTTGTAAAACAACGGTTCTGGACTTGACAAATTTGTTGACAAAGGGGTTCAGGTTAAGCCCACAAGAACTTTCTTCAAGTCAAGGTGAACCACCCTTTTTCATGATCATAATTTCAATTTGATAGTTTTTAAGTGCTAGATGGTATATGTGCGGTTTTATGATTAATGCTATATTAATATTATTAAGAAATAAAGTACCTATCAAGTGCTATCTTTTTATTCCATTTAAATTCCTTAGTATGACCTCTTAGACTTGTTTAAATATTCTCTACGAAGTTGTGTGAGATAGCCTTTATGTACTCTATGAGTAATACCTTTATGACTAATGATCTTGTTTTTGAAACCCTGTTATGTCTGAAGTGCTAACACAAGTAAGAAAGGAGTCTCAAATGTTTGTATTTTTTTATAAAAAAAAAAAAAATCGGTAAAGACAAAGATGGTTTTGAAAAAGGCTATGTAAGTACTATGGAAAGAACTATAAAATAGGCAAAAAACCTATAACCCAAAACAACTATGGGACTTCACATTTAAGTTGGCATGCTTATGCTTGTAAAATTATTGCCATCACAAATGTGGATCTGAATCTTAACCAAGTTGGAATGTCTGACATGCGAAAAATTAGTCAAAAGATTCACCAGAAGTAATTTACTAGAGCCATAATTAAGCATGGACTTCCTATTAATTTTGTTGAATATAAGGGAATCAGAAAATGAATACAATATATTAATCCCGATGTTGACATGAAGTCTAGGAATACTACCGTGTCATATATGAACGAAGAATTTGATACAAAGAAGGATAAAGTTAAGCATATCATGTCTAAGATTCCTAGAGTTTGTTTAACTTCTGATGTTTGGACAACAACTACTTCTGAGGGTTATATTTGTCTAACTGCACATTTTGTTGATGAGATTTGGAAATTGAAAGTTACATTCTTAATTTTTGTCGAATGAAACCTCCACACACGGGAGATAAACTAGAAGGTTGTGTATTTGATTGCCTAAAGGAGTGGGGCATTGATAAAAAAAAATATCTCCATTTCCTTGGACAATGCTTCCACTAATAGCACCCTACGAGACATTTTTAAAACCCATCTTAATGTGCAAAGAAATTTGTTGTGTGATGGTGATTTTTTTCATGTATGTTGTTGTGTTCACACTCCTAATTTAATTGTTCAAGATGGTTTAAAAGTGGTTGGGAAAAAACTCCTTAATATTAAAGAGTGTTAAGTATGTTAATTCATCAGATGAAAGAATGCTTAAATTCGAAGAGTGTGTTAGTGATGCAGGGATAGATATGAGCATTGGATTGAGATTGGATGTGAGTATGAGATGGAATTCCACCTCTTTGATGCTTGAAAGTGCAATAAAATACTAGACGGTTTTTGAGATTCTCAAAGTGATAGATAAAAACTATAAAAATTGTCCATCTTTTGAGGAATTGAGTAAGGAAGAAATGCATAAATCCCTTGAACCATTTTATACTATGACAAACATGATGTCTGGTTCTTCTTATCCAACTTCAAACTTGTATTTTATGCAAGTTTGGAATATTCAATGCATCATAGTAGATAATTTATGGAATAAATATGATACTTTGAAGGAAATGGCTTGGAAAATGAAAGAAAAGTTTGATAAGTATTGGGCGGAGTATAGTGATGGTTTATCTTTTGGAGTTACTCTTGACCCACGATTAACGATAATTTTATAAGTTATAGAAAACTTGATCCTTTGACCTCTAAAGAGAAGACTGAGAAGTTGATAAAAAAAGGTTTAAGGTGTTGTATGGAGAATATGTAAGGAATTTGTCAATCCCTTGTGTTTCTCTTTCTCAATAATCTAATGAATTCAACGTGTTGTCTCTCATCCATGTTCACGAGGGAGTAAGCCCAAGAGATCAAAGATTATTTTTGTAAGTGTTTTTTATACTTAATGTTCATTAATTTTCTTCTTCTTTTGTTTTGATAATTAGTAATACTGATATAATATACATTGTAGGATTTTAAAATGAACCAACCATAGATAATGATGACATGGTGGAATTTGATGTACTTTAGTATTGAAGGTCTAATGAGAAAAGGTTGTTCACAGTGTCTATTATGGCACAAGGTGTGCTTAGTATTTCCATTACTACAATGGCGCTAAAGTTAGCCTTTAGTGTTAGTGGATGTGTACTTAACAAATATAGAACCCCCATTCATCCTAATCATGTGCAAATGTTAATTTGTACATAATATATGTTGCACGGTTTTTTTGAAAATCCTAACGGCGAGGTTTTGTATTATAATGTTTTAGAATTATGTGTTATCTTGGATAATTAACTTTAGATTAGTGGTCTAATTGTGTTTCAATTGGTTATGTTTTTTTAGATGAAGTTGTGCTTGATATTTTTGGTCATGAGCCAATAACAAATGAAGTTGTGTCTCAAGATGTTGAAGATTGAAAAAGGTTTTGAGTGGAGCTTCTATCCTTTTAATTATATATTTTATTATGGTCTTTATGTGCCACTAGAATTAACTAACAATTGAATTTTTGTTTGTATTGGTTATGTTGTTAGTGTGACTTGAGTTTTGATATGATCTAATATTTGTTTTGTTTGTATATGGCAAGTAGAATATGGCTTTCTGTAACACCCTGATATATATATATATATATATTATTAGTAATTATGTTTGATGTTTGATTATTTGTTGTGTTATTTTCATCCGTAATTATTTTTAAGGAATTTAATTTAGTTAATAGAGGGGTGTGGATAGATAAGGATCTAGCTTCTCAAAGAAGCCTCTTGAGAAAGCTTCTCAAAGAAGCCACGAGGAAGCTTCTGGAGGAAGCCTCCTAATGAAGCTTCTAGAGAAAGCTACATGAAGCTGCCTCGGTAAAAATGCTGCCCAGCCTTCGTTAACCGTTGGATATTCTCAAAATTTGGTCTGCAACTTCACAAGACACTTGTCCATGATCTGACCGTTGGGATCTTTGAGAAGATATCTGGAGTGTGCTATAAGTTTCCGTTCCCGAGAGCATCTCTTATTTAAGCATTTCAGCCTTTGCTTTCGTGTAGCTTAGGAAAAATGTCATTTCTTCTTCTTTCTTTCTTCCAAAGCCATTTCTAAAGTCCCAATCACTTTCTCCATCACCCATAGCCACCATTAGCCACCACAAACCATCGTTGTTCTCCATTAAAACCCCACACCGAGAGGAACCCTTCAACCGAAGCGGAATCTTCCAACTTGGTTTGCGGTTTCGGTAGAGAACGAAACCCTAATCTGACCTTTCATTTTCTTTCGAGGTAACCATGGTTCTATGCTTGTTTCTTGTTAGTTTCATCTTGTCTTTGCATCTTTTCTGACTTTGGAACCGCCATTGCATGTCTTATGCTTCCTTTGAAAAACCTTAGAGAAAGAGACTTTGTAAACGTTATCCTTTCATGAAATCATGTTATTTTCGTAACCTACACTGAACCCCGGTCACATTGGCGTGGTCGGAATTTCCAAATGACGTTCCTTTGTAAAACCCGAAATTCTCTCAACTCTTTCATATAGTGATGTGGGTGTTTGACCCAGAGCACTGTTACTAGCTTTGTTTTCTGAAATCCATACTAAGTCTCCTTCGTTTTGGCATGGTAGAGGCTTGTGTGGAATCGACGAGCAAGGAAAAAAAAGGAATCTTCAAGTGACACGATGAGGAATCCGCGGGGTAGCCCACGATAGGTAAGGGGAGTTTATTATAAAATTTACCGTTTTAACACCATAGTTAGGGTTAGGGAACCTAGCTATGAGGATATCTGCCTGTCCCTGTTGCATGCTGATTTTGCTTTAAAGAAAATTATGTTTTAACTAATGGGATGCGATATATATATATATATATATATATATATATATATATATATAGAGAGAGAGTAGAGAGTTGGTTGTTTGAAATGT